>NW_020825069.1:0-10438 GCF_003672135.1 Ooceraea biroi
GGGTCGGAGACGGCGGCCCAGGGAGGGCGCGGCCGACGGAGGCCGCTCCTCGCCCGCAAAGGGTCACCTCTCCGGCTCCCAGACAGGCGGCCCCGTCGGCGGGCGCGGCGCTGGAGCCGACGCCTGCTGATGGGGACAAGGAGGGCCGGCTCCTCCGCGGGAGGAGAGCCGAAGCCCCGACGGGTGACCCGCTCCATGGGGAAGAAGAAGGCGGAGGAGAAGGACGACGATGGTGCGAGGGGCCTGGAGGAGCCCGCCATGGACGTGGAGTAATGGCGGGCCTGGTCCTCCAGGCCAACCTTAACTCGCGCCGCCGGGCTCAGGATCTTTTCCTCAGAGCCTGGCGGAGCGCGGTTACGCGTTGGGGCATCGCGGCGGAGCCCTTCAGGCCCCCCGCGGACGGCCCCAGTTGGGCCGTCGGCGGGGGGGGCCTCGTCGCGATCGTGCGCGGCGACGCCGCGGGCTCCCCTCCCCTCCGAGTGTTGGAGGTCGGGGGGAGTTCGTGGCGGCGCAGTGGGGAGGCATCACCGTGGTCGGGGTCTACGTGTCCCCGAGCCTGAGTCTCGCCGAGTACGAGGGGTTCCTGACAGGCTGGGGGGGTGCATAGTTCGGCACCCCCGCGGCCTGTTGTTGGTCGCCGGGGACTTCAATGCGAAGTCCGCGCTCTGGGGTTCCCGGCGGCCGGACGCGAAGGGCGCGGTGCTGGCGGACTGGGCGGCGGGTCTGGGCCTGCATTTGTTGAACGTGGGCTCGGACAGCACCTGCGTGCGGTGGGCGGGGGAGTCCGTGGTCGATCTGACCTGGGCATCTCCGGCCCTCGCGCGTCGGGTGTCGGGGTGGAGGGTGTTGTCGGGGGTGGAGACGCTGTCGGACCATAGATACGTGTCTATGGTGGTGTCTCCGCCCTCGGGCTCCGCCCCCCGCCAACGGGGGACGGGCGGACCCCGACCGCGGAGATGGGCGCTCAAGGGGCTGTCTGGTGACAGACTGGTCGCCGCCCTGCTCGCGTCCACGTGGCCGGAGAGGCCGAGGGCACGGTGGAGGAGGAGGCCGGCTGGCTCGGGGACATCGTGACGCAGGCGTGCGACTTTGCGATGCCCCGGGCCGGCCGGCCTCGGCGACGGCCCACCTACTGGTGGAGCGCGGGATTGGCGGAGCTGCGGCGCGCATCGGGGCGCGCCTGGCGCCGCTTCTCCCGCGCCCGTCGCCGGGGGACGGCGGCGGAGGTGGACGCGCGCTACGGGGAGCTCCAGGAGAGACGGAGCTCCCTGAGGGCGGCGATCAGGGACGCCAAGGCGAGGGCCTGGGAGGAGCTCCTCCGGTCCGTGGAGGGCGATCCCTGGGGGCGTCCGTACCGGCTCGTGATGGGCAAGTTGCGGCAATGGACGCCCCCGGAGACGGAGGAGATGGATCCCCTGGAGCTGCGCGGGGTCCTGGACACCCTCTTCCCGGCGGGAGGCGGGTGCCCGGGACCCCCGGAGTGGATGACCTCCGAGCGGCCCCAGGAGATACCGGGGATCGGTCCGGAGGAGTGGGCGGGGATCCTGCGCCGGCTGCGGGGCCAACGGGCCCCGGGGCCGGACGGGATTCCCAGCCGGGTCTGGGCCCTCGCGATGGAGGTCCTGGCCCCGAGAGTGAGGGCGCTCTTCGAGCGATGCCTGGGGAGGGACGCTTCCCCGCGGCTTGGAAGAGGGCGAAGTTGGTCCTCATCCCGAAAGGCGGCGGAGGAGACGCGGCGGCGGTGCGCAAGTTCCGGCCGATATGCTTGCTGGACGAGATCGGCAAGCTGTTCGAGCGGGTGATAGCGGGCCGTCTCGTCCGGCACCTGCCCGGGGGTGCTCCGGGTGAGGAGGAGAGACAGTTCGGCTTCCGGGAGGGCCGCTCCACGGTGGACGCCGTGTTGAGTGTGAGGGCCCTCACGGAGGCCGCTGTCTCGAGGGGGGGAGTTGTGGTGGCGGTGTCGCTAGACATAGTGAACGCCTTCAACTCCCTCCCTTGGGGAGTGATAGTGGAGGAGATGCGCGCGCAGCTCCTCCCTCCCTACCTCGCGAGGGTGATCCTGGAGTACTTCCGGGACAGGTCGCTGGAGTGGGTCGACCGGGACGGGCGCACCAGGACCCGCGAGGTGGAGCGCGGCGTGCCGCAGGGGTCGGTCCTCGGACCGCACCTGTGGAGGCTCGCGTACGAGCGGGTCACGCGCGTCCTTCTGCCGCCCGGCTGTCACGTGAGGTGTTACGCCGACGACACCTGCGTGATGGCCGAGGGTCCGAGCTGGGGGGAGGCGTCCGGCCTGGCGGAGTTGGCGGTGGCGGTGGTGGTCCGCGCCATCAGGGAGGCTGGGCTGGAGGTGGCGCCGCAGAAGACCCAGGCGATGTTCTTTTTCGACCATCGCCGGGGTCTGCCGCCTCCGGCCGAGATACGGGTCGGCGGGGTCAGCGTCCCGGTGGGGACCAAGATGAAGTATCTTGGCCTCACCCTGGACGGCACCTGGTCCTTCGGGGAGCACTTCGGCGGGCTGGCGCCGAGGCTGGAGGGGGCGACCAACGCGCTGAGTCGCCTCCTCCCGAACCTCGGGGGCCCGGAGACGCGGGTGCGCCGCTTGCTGGTGGGAGCGGTGCGGTCGATCGCCCTGTACGGGGCGCCGGTGTGGGCGGAGGACCTCGCGGCCTCCCGGCGGGCCCTCCAGGTGGTGAGGGCGGCCGAGAGGCGGCTGGCCGGGAGGGTCGTGAGGGCGTACCGCACCGTCTCTCACCGAGCGGCGCTGGCCCTGGCGGGCACCCCCCCCGTGGAGCTGCTGGCGGAGGGACACGCTAACGCGTACCTCCGCCGGCGGGACCTGCGGGAGAGGGGTGTGGTGCTGACGGCCAGGGCAAAGGGGGCCCTGAGGGAGCAGGGGAGGAGGGCGGTGCTGCTGAAGTGGCAGCGGCGACTCGCCGACCCGGGTGAATCGGGTCGGAGGGTCGCCGGGGCCGTCCAGCCCATCCTCTGCGAGTGGGTGGACAGAGGATGGGGGACGTTGACCTACAGGACGACACAGGTTCTCTCCGGACACGGATGCTTCGGGGAGTTCCTGTGTCGTATCGGGAAGGAGCGCGGACCGCACTGCCACCATTGCGGGGCGGAGAGGGACACGGCGGACCACACCCTAGCCGAGTGCGCGGCATGGGGTGAGGAACGCCGTGTCCTTAAAGACGTGGTAGGGGAGGACCTCTCGCTGCCGACCGTCATGCGGAAGATGGTCGGGAGCGAGAGGAACTGGAGGGCGGTCTCCTCCTTCTGCGAGCAGGTGATGCTGCGGAAGGAGGAGGCCGAGCGCGAGCGCCGACCGGGAGTCGGCCGGAGGGGTCCCGGCCACGGATGACGGCGGGGGGGCCGCGGGGCGCCTTAATGGCGCCGGCGGCCCCCTCGTCGCGTCCGGGGCGGGAGTGCGAGGAGCAGGGGGGTGGAGACTCGGGAGGGAGGTCGCGGAGACCTCCCTCCGGAGTCGCGGGGAAGGGCCCCGACTCGGGTGGAGTCGGGGCTGCAGGCGCGTGACCCCCGTTGGGGGCAGAGTGTCGGCGGGGCATTTGCCCGGGCACTCGGGTGACTGGTCGTCGGGGCATCTGCCCGGGCCGTCATCGTCGAGGGGTCCGAGGACTCCTTGACCCCCAACGGGGAGTATCGGGGACGGGTGGGCGAGGGCCGACTTGGGAGCGTCGGCCGTCGCCCTAAAACCTCCCCTCGACAGAGAGGGGAGGTCCCCGCGGAGCGGTGGTCTGCCACGCACCGCGGGTGGGGATTAGGGCCCGAAAGGGCAGCGCACCGGCGCTAGGGACGTATACCGGGCATCGTGGGGCGCGAACGAAGTGCCGTTTGGCCGATCTCGCGCCCCATACAGCCAGGGTTGGCAGACGGAGGTAGGTTTAGTGAGTATGAGTCTCACACTCCCCTCGCACCCCGCCCAAGGGGAGCGAGGGGGCCCATGACGGGTTCCTCCTCCGAAAAAAAAAAAAAAAAAAAAAAAAAGGTTAGCGTACGCGCTTGATGCGGAGGCGGCTTGGGGGGAGGAGGAGGTGGTAGGGGGAGGGGAGGAGGGCGAGGTGGAGGGTGGAGGAGGCATGGACGTGGAGTAATGGCGGGCCAGGTCCTCCAGGCCAACCTTAACCGCGCCCGCCGGGCTCAGGATCTTTTCCTCCAGAGCCTGGCGGAGCGCGGTTACGCGTTGGGGATCGCGGCGGAGCCCTTCGGGCCCCCCGCGGACAGCCCCAGTTGGGCCGTCGGCGGGGGGGGCCTCGTCGCGATCGTGCGCGGCGACGCCGCGGGCTCCCCTCCCCTCCGAGTGTTGGAGGTCGGGGGGGAGTTCGTGGCGGCGCAGTGGGGAGGCATCACCGTGGTCGGGGTCTACGTGTCCCCGAGCCTGAGTCTCGCCGAGTACGAGGGGTTCCTGGACAGGCTGGGGGGGTGCATAGTTCGGCACCCCCGCGGCCTGCTGCTGGTCGCCGGGGACTTCAATGCGAAGTCCGCGCTCTGGGGTTCCCGGCGGCCGGACGCGAAGGGCGCGGTGCTGGCGGACTGGGCGGCGGGTCTGGGCCTGCATTTGTTGAACGTGGGCTCGGACAGCACCTGCGTGCGGTGGGCGGGGGAGTCCGTGGTCGATCTGACCTGGGCATCTCCGGCCCTCGCGCGTCGGGTGTCGGGGTGGAGGGTGTTGTCGGGGGTGGAGACGCTGTCGGACCATAGATACGTGTCTATGGTGGTGTCTCCGCCCTCGGGCTCCGCCCCCCGCCAACGGGGGACGGGCGGACCCCGACCGCGGAGATGGGCGCTCAAGGGGCTGTCTGGTGACAGACTGGTCGCCGCCCTGCTCGCGTCCACGTGGCCGGAGAGGCCGGAGGGCACGGTGGAGGAGGAGGCCGGCTGGCTCGGGGACATCGTGACGCAGGCGTGCGACTTTGCGATGCCCCGGGCCGGCCGGCCTCGGCGACGGCCCACCTACTGGTGGAGCGCGGGATTGGCGGAGCTGCGGCGCGCATCGGGGCGCGCCTGGCGCCGCTTCTCCCGCGCCCGTCGCCGGGGGACGGCGGCGGAGGTGGACGCGCGCTACGGGGAGCTCCAGGAGAGACGGAGCTCCCTGAGGGCGGCGATCAGGGACGCCAAGGCGAGGGCCTGGGAGGAGCTCCTCCGGTCCGTGGAGGGCGATCCCTGGGGGCGTCCGTACCGGCTCGTGATGGGCAAGTTGCGGCAATGGACGCCCCCGGAGACGGAGGAGATGGATCCCCTGGAGCTGCGCGGGGTCCTGGACACCCTCTTCCCGGCGGGAGGCGGGTGCCCGGGACCCCCGGAGTGGATGACCTCCGAGCGGCCCCAGGAGATACCGGGGATCGGTCCGGAGGAGTGGGCGGGGATCCTGCGCCGGCTGCGGGGCCAACGGGCCCCGGGGCCGGACGGGATTCCCAGCCGGGTCTGGGCCCTCGCGATGGAGGTCCTGGCCCCGCGAGTGAGGGCGCTCTTCGAGCGGTGCCTGGTGGAGGGACGCTTCCCCGCGGCTTGGAAGAGGGCCAAGCTGGTCCTCATCCCGAAGGGCGGCGGAGGGGACGCGGCGGCGGTGCGCAAGTTCCGGCCGATATGCTTGCTGGACGAGATCGGCAAGCTGTTCGAGCGGGTGATAGCGGGCCGTCTCGTCCGGCACCTGCCCGGGGGTGCTCCGGGTGAGGAGGAGAGACAGTTCGGCTTCCGGGAGGGCCGCTCCACGGTGGACGCCGTGTTGAGTGTGAGGGCCCTCACGGAGGCCGCTGTCTCGAGGGGGGGAGTTGTGGTGGCGGTGTCGCTAGACATAGTGAACGCCTTCAACTCCCTCCCTTGGGGAGTGATAGTGGAGGAGATGCGCGCGCAGCTCCTCCCTCCCTACCTCGCGAGGGTGATCCTGGAGTACTTCCGGGACAGGTCGCTGGAGTGGGTCGACCGGGACGGGCGCACCAGGACCCGCGAGGTGGAGCGCGGCGTGCCGCAGGGGTCGGTCCTCGGACCGCACCTGTGGAGGCTCGCGTACGAGCGGGTCACGCGCGTCCTTCTGCCGCCCGGCTGTCACGTGAGGTGTTACGCCGACGACACCTGCGTGATGGCCGAGGGTCCGAGCTGGGGGGAGGCGTCCGGCCTGGCGGAGTTGGCGGTGGCGGTGGTGGTCCGCGCCATCAGGGAGGCTGGGCTGGAGGTGGCGCCGCAGAAGACCCAGGCGATGTTCTTTTTCGACCATCGCCGGGGTCTGCCGCCTCCGGCCGAGATACGGGTCGGCGGGGTCAGCGTCCCGGTGGGGACCAAGATGAAGTATCTTGGCCTCACCCTGGACGGCACCTGGTCCTTCGGGGAGCACTTCGGCGGGCTGGCGCCGAGGCTGGAGGGGGCGACCAACGCGCTGAGTCGCCTCCTCCCGAACCTCGGGGGCCCGGAGACGCGGGTGCGCCGCTTGCTGGTGGGAGCGGTGCGGTCGATCGCCCTGTACGGGGCGCCGGTGTGGGCGGAGGACCTCGCGGCCTCCCGGCGGGCCCTCCAGGTGGTGAGGGCGGCCGAGAGGCGGCTGGCCGGGAGGGTCGTGAGGGCGTACCGCACCGTCTCTCACCGAGCGGCGCTGGCCCTGGCGGGCACCCCCCCCGTGGAGCTGCTGGCGGAGGGACACGCTAACGCGTACCTCCGCCGGCGGGACCTGCGGGAGAGGGGTGTGGTGCTGACGGCCAGGGCAAAGGGGGCCCTGAGGGAGCAGGGGAGGAGGGCGGTGCTGCTGAAGTGGCAGCGGCGACTCGCCGACCCGGGTGAATCGGGTCGGAGGGTCGCCGGGGCCGTCCAGCCCATCCTCTGCGAGTGGGTGGACAGAGGATGGGGGACGTTGACCTACAGGACGACACAGGTTCTCTCCGGACACGGATGCTTCGGGGAGTTCCTGTGTCGTATCGGGAAGGAGCGCGGACCGCACTGCCACCATTGCGGGGCGGAGAGGGACACGGCGGACCACACCCTAGCCGAGTGCGCGGCATGGGGTGAGGAACGCCGTGTCCTTAAAGACGTGGTAGGGGAGGACCTCTCGCTGCCGACCGTCATGCGGAAGATGGTCGGGAGCGAGAGGAACTGGAGGGCGGTCTCCTCCTTCTGCGAGCAGGTGATGCTGCGGAAGGAGGAGGCCGAGCGCGAGCGCCGACCGGGAGTCGGCCGGAGGGGTCCCGGCCACGGATGACGGCGGGGGGGCCGCGGGGCGCCTTAATGGCGCCGGCGGCCCCCTCGTCGCGTCCGGGGCGGGAGTGCGAGGAGCAGGGGGGTGGAGACTCGGGAGGGAGGTCGCGGAGACCTCCCTCCGGAGTCGCGGGGAAGGGCCCCGACTCGGGTGGAGTCGGGGCTGCAGGCGCGTGACCCCCGTTGGGGGCAGAGTGTCGGCGGGGCATTTGCCCGGGCACTCGGGTGACTGGTCGTCGGGGCATCTGCCCGGGCCGTCATCGTCGAGGGGTCCGAGGACTCCTTGACCCCCAACGGGGAGTATCGGGGACGGGTGGGCGAGGGCCGACTTGGGAGCGTCGGCCGTCGCCCTAAAACCTCCCCTCGACAGAGAGGGGAGGTCCCCGCGGAGCGGTGGTCTGCCACGCACCGCGGGTGGGGATTAGGGCCCGAAAGGGCGGCGCACCGGCGCTAGGGACGTATACCGGGCATCGTGGGGCGCGAACGAAGTGCCGTTTGGCCGATCTCGCGCCCCATACAGCCAGGGTTGGCAGACGGAGGTAGGTTTAGTGAGTATGAGTCTCACACTCCCCTCGCACCCCGCCCAAGGGGAGCGAGGGGGCCCATGACGGGTTCCTCCTCCGGAAAAAAAGAAAAAAGGTTAGGTTAGGTTAGGTTTCCCTCAGGGGCCTGCTACGGTGTAGCAGGTACGGGAATTGACGTTCCCGGGGGCACCCGAGTCACGGTATGAGTGTATGAATGAATGGGCCCCGGTCGGCCCGCTGTGGATATTCCCCGCAGACTAGCCAAGGGGGGAGTAGTAGGCCCCCCGACCGTGCCGCTCGTTGCCGGCCAGGTACCAGGCCTCTTCTCCCCGGGGCGTCGGGCAGTGCGCCCGACGTCGCGGGGCGAATGCGGAACGTGGGAGCCCGCTGGTTCGACCGCCGGGGGCTTGCCCCTGGCGATCGGCCCGGCGGGGGCGCCCTGTGGTGGGGCGCCGTCGGCGGCGGGCGGAGGATCGGAGCCAATGCGGGGGTTGAAGCGTCGGTGCCGGGCGGGGGAGCGGGGGAGCACTCGGCCAGTGTCTCCCCATAACCGCGTGGCTGCCAGGCGGTGGTGAGTGCACTGGAGCCGTCCGGGTCGGGGCCGTGTAGGACCCCGTTCGGATCGGGGCCTGCACGTCGTCGCCGGACGTAAAGCCCCAAAATTTTGTATCGGGGGCCGGCTTCACCGGTAACCCCACCCTCTTTCGGCTCTCGGTGGGACTAGGGTTGGCCACCCGAAAACCGCCTCTCGGCTGTCCCACACTTCATTAGGGAAAATTTACCGGGGGAAGGTTCCCCACTGCGGTGGGGACGCCATGATGGCCGAACCCGAGGAAATTAACTATGCAATATGGATAATGCCTTTTCTTTGGGGAAAACGGGGGGGAAGACGGGCGCGGAGGCGCCGGAGGGCGTGGACGAGGAGGCGTGGGAGTCGCCTCGAGAGGTGGTGCTGGTGTCGGACGTTGAGGAGGGGGTCTCGCTGAGGGCCATTTTGGACCCGGCGGCGGCCTCCTCCTCCGCGGCCGACGGTAGCCGCGGGGGCACGCGACGACCGCGGACCCGCCAAATGGCGAGGAGGGGGGGATCGAGCACGCGATCGGGCAGTCGGGCCGGTCGGGTCAGCCGGGATAGTTCCCGGGACTCGGCTGCCTCGACGACGTGCGACGTGGCGTCCCTTCCGGGGGACGTCGACACCGACGCGTCGGCGAGCGAGACGGGGAGGAAGCGCAAGCGCGGGAGGCCCCCTACCACCGGGGAGTACGTCGGCCTGGCGGAGGCCAAGCGCGCCGCCAGGGAGGAGGAGCGGCTGTCGAGGGAGTGGGAGCGGGAGAAGGAAGTCCTCGCCTCCATTCCCTCGCCAGCCGACAAGAGGGAGCGCGAATCCTGGGAAGTCCAGGTGGAGCGCTTTCGGGAGTGCCCGTCACCCGACATCACCGCTCGGGTGATGGAGCACCTCGAAACCGTGGTGAAGGTCGCCAAGAACTCGGGCCACCTTCAGGGCCCGTATGTCAGGGCCCTGAAGGAGGCCGCGGCGGGCATCAGGGCGGCGCTCACCGTCACTGCTGAGAGGAGGGGCGCCGGAGCCCCCTCTCTCAGCACGGAGAACGCCGCCCTGAGGGGGGAGGTGGAGTCCCTCAAATCGCAGGTGCGCGAACTGAGGGACACCATCTCCCTCATGGGACGGGCGACCGCGGGGGACGGGGGGGAGAGCCAGCGGGTGGCTGACTCTCCCGTCCTGCGCGTCAGGGGGCGGAGGCTGGTGACTCCGCCGAGGAGCCCGGCGACATCGGAGGCAGGACTCCGGACCGAGACCACCCCGCAGAAGGGGGGAGGTCCTCCCGCCGAAAGGGAGGACCCCCTGGTCGCCATGGAGGCCAGAATTATGGCCTCCATGGGGACCATGGTCTCGCGGATCGTCGCGGAGGCGGTGGCGCCCCTGGTGAGGCGCGGCGCGAGAGAGGGAGCGGAGCCGACCCCCCAAACAGGACCGGAGGAGCCAGGCAACGGCGGGACGGCAAAGAAGAAGAAGAAAGGTAAGAAGGGGGGTGGTGGGGCGAGCGGAGCCCCGCCTGCCCTTAACCCCCCTCCGGCAGAGCAGCGGCCCAGTTCGGCGGTGGCCGGCCCGGCTAGCCGAGTTCCAGCCGGCGAGGAGGAGCAGCCGTGGTCGACGGTGGTGGGCAGGAGGGCCGCGAGGCCAACCGCCCAGCCACCGGCCCCCGCGGGTAAGGGCAAACCCGTGCCGGGCAAACCCGCCCCAGGTAGGGGGGCCAGCGGGGGGGGCAAACCCGCGACGGGCAAACCCTCCCCGCCCGGCGGTCGACCCGGCGCGAAGGGGCCGAAGCCCCCTAAGTCGCCCAAGACGGCGGCTGTGGTCATCACGGCCGCCGACGGCGACTACAAGGGGGCCGTGGAGAAGGCGCAGAAGGGCGTGGACATCGACGCCCTGGGGATCGCCGCGCCGCGAGTGAGGAGGGCCTTGACGGGGGCCCTCATTTACGAGATCCCAGGACCGGAGTCCGCCACCAAGGCGGACGAGCTGGCCTCCCGTTTGGAGAAGGTTTTTGAGGGGTCGGGTGTAAGGGTCACCCGACCTCTCAAGAAGGTGGAGCTGCGCGTCCGACGGCTGGACGACGCGGCTACGGAGGAGTCGGTGTCTCGGGCGGTCGCAGCCGCGGGAGGCTGCGCCCCCCGAGCCGGCGAAGTAGGGCCGC
>NW_020825070.1:0-8682 GCF_003672135.1 Ooceraea biroi
CAGTTTGGTGACCCGATCCTCAGTCCTATGGAAAGGTCCCTTCCTGAAAGAAAGCGTGGTAAGCACTTGACTACTGAAACTCTGTAGGTTACTCTAGTCGTGCATTGGCTACAGCTGATATATGCGAATGCACGTCCGGGGAAGTGAGAATGTAGACGATCAGGTACCTGTCCCAAATCTATCCCTCAGGTGATTTGATTTCAGGTGCTCTCTTTTGATTATGGGTCAATCTGCATACACCGACTTTACCCGGGAATGGAGAGAGCTTGCGATTAACTCTTACGGTGATGAAATTGTGATTGTCAAAAGTAAATATTGTAATCAATATTGATTGTAACTTGATATCTCTCTATTATCTAATATATGAAAACTGAATTTAAATTATTATCTCTCTTATTTCTTCAACAAAATTATGGTATAAGAATAGGAAAATATTGAAAAGAAAATCGTAGAGTTATGTCGCTGTGTAGTGTATGACAGTGGTATAATATGGAAATAAGGGCGTCGCTTCGCTCTTACTAATGGAAAAATGAAAAGGATGAGCAATAATAATGCTCATATGCAAAGGATTGATAAAATAAAATATCTCAAAAGGAAAGTAGGCAGGTTACTATGCCTTTCTTTAAGTGGAATGTAACACAAAGTAAGGAGACGAGCACTTTTATGCTCATACACGGTGATGGAGTTGAAGAATAAAATAATGATTTAAAACAAATTAATATAGATTCTAATTCGTTATTAACTGTTATTCATAATTTCGTAATGCTTTATTTGGTAATTAAATAAAATATACCTCCTGTGACTAAATTGAATGTATCAGGTAGAATATATAATGATTTGGTCAGACGTAGTATACATAAGGAATTGGTCAGATGAATGAATCTATGTTCGTGCTTAACAATACAATAAACGAAAATTATGTAATTTATTAAACTTAAATCTTGTTAGTGATATACTGTAACCAAGATTAAAATTATTAATTCACCGTGCACTGCCTTATGGTAAGTCAGCAATTCCTTAATATTGTCACTAGCGTAATTGTCACTAGCGTAATTGTCACTAGCGTAAGTCGTACTATTGTCACTAGTGTGAGTTATTAAACTTAAATCTTGTTAGTGATATACTGTAACCACAATTAAAGTTATTAATTCACCGTGCACTGCCTTATGGTAAGTCAGCAATTCCTTAATATTGTCACTAGCGTAATTGTCACTAGCGTAATTGTCACTAGTGTGAGTCGAACTTTTTACCATGCTCACTTGATTTAAGTACACAAATGTAATAAACTTGTAATGCAAATGTTAATTTAATGTTTATAATCGAATTATCCTTCAAATAATGGTATGATTTGATTTTAATTCACTTAAATATTAAATACGACTTAATTGTGTAATGAGGCATATATGTTCGTATACCGAGCTAAAGGATGAGAAAATGGCGGCTATACACGCCGTGGTATATGACAGGTATGGAAGCGAATGTTCGCTCTCGACTGTTTTCAAAGGATAACTCACAGCGAATGAAGTCGCTGTTAATGGTATTCAAAAGGGAAAAAGCGATTTAACGCTTTAAATATAATTGAAATAAATGGGTATGCCTCGCACAAATAAATTGATATAATTAATGCATTCATGCACTATATATTCAATATAGGATGACGCTTCGCTGCGAATTTACGCTGGCGAGCGATTCTGAACAAAAGTTAAAGTTAAATTATGGTTAATTGCAACTGTTGTACCACTAACATTATTCTCAATGATTAAACAATAATAATTGAAGGGTATATTTAATGAACAATTAAATTAATCAAAAGTTTATTACTAAATTCAAGTGTAATATAGAAGTTGGTTACAATATGAATATATGTGTTACTTGAAATAATTTTATTCGCAAATGTCATATAAATCTGAACCCTCAGGCCAGTAATTGTTTCACAACTAATTATAATTCGAAAATATTAAGTAACTGTAAATATAATAATGTATTGAAACTTTATAAATCTGTCAAAATGTGTAGTATGTATATGGAGTACAAGTATAACGTTCCATAAGAGCAGCGAGTATAAAATAATTAAATAAATCTACTCACAAGCGTTCGCACAAATCTAACCCTCAGGTCAGGAAGCACTTGATGATGTAGCAGCACAAGAATAAGTCAATCAGACTTTGGTAATAACTCAAACTTCACTGGCTCTACGTTATATTTTACGCTTAGTTAGCGAATTTACGCTAGCTAGCGACTCCAATAATTAATTAAAAGTAAGTGTAGTCTAAAAGGGTCGTCAAAAAGGTACAGTGTAAAAGGTGTGTGTAAAAAGTGTGAGTCAGTGTGATTCTCTGGCTGCTGCATCACGTTATATACTCAAAAATTATGATGCGTGGGGACAGGGTCCCTGTAGCTCGAGAAGGGATTACAATAAGTGGGGACGCTACGGTTAAAGCAAAAACTAAAATAGTAGGGAGGCTCTGCCCACTTAACTCATTGGTTCTTCGTTTTCGAAGATTCTTATGGTGGGATCGAAAACTTAAGTGGTGGGATTGGTCTCACGGTGCGTCTAGTGGGGACGATGAGCTCAACGGTGAGCTCAACGCTTACAAAAGATAAACGTATTTTGACGCGTAAGTTCAACATGAAATTCGCAGTACAGAATTATCGCTCATCTGTTATGCTTTTTAATCAACCGGAGTTTCTCCGAATCAAATGGCAGCTGCAACTTCCTGCCGATATGTCTTGCTCGAGATATCTATTCAACCTTTGATTAAGACAGCGGTCTTGGATTATTATTTCAATCAGGTGCCGACAAGTCACCGTCTTTTACAATTAGTCATCATGAAATAATATTCCTTCGTGAATTTAAATCTTTATTCCTTTGTTACTTAACGCTGTGTTCACTGTCTTATTCAAATTAATATTTAAATAATTCTGTAATGCTCACAAATTTAATCTTAAAATTATAACGCTTGACATATGCATTTATATGCTCCTAGTCTTATGCATGAATTATTATAAGACCCTGCATACGTCTACTTAATAATATAACGCATTCAGTGAAATAATAATCATTATAAATTATTGTAAAATCAATTATTGGTATCATGAGCCTTTAATAATGTAATTAAATCATCTAAAATTATTATTTCAAGATTCCATTCTAATAAACTTATAAAATCTCACTCAACCAATAATTGTCTTATATATATAGGGATGCCTATATATATAGATATACACGTGTATGTACTTGCACGTCTATTCTTTGGTTATTATAAAATTAGTAATAAAGCAACTATTGGTGTGCCGGGTTTAATATTATAATTAAACCGTATAAAATTATTATTCCAATACAATGTTAGTCTTAATTAATTCATAAAATCTTAAATAACCAATAATTCTTTTATGGGTTATATGCACATATATAAGTGTGTTCGTATATGGTGTTGTTAATATACTTAATTATTAACAGATTAAATGCGTAATAATTATATACTTAAATTAATGCTCAGTAACATAAAATATTCCATTAAATAAATTCAATAATCCTTACTATGAATGTAATACCATGTGTAATATACTTTTATTCATAATTAATTAACGATTTATTCTTTTCTTAATATTTTTGGGTTAAACAACTTATTTCCTTTTATATTAAATTGTTCACTAATTGATTTTGACTTTAATTGTTTTTAACTTTGTAACTTCTAAACTATTAATATTTCATTAAAACTTTCTACACTATAAATATTGAAAAATAACGCTGATTTGTTTAACAAATAGTGACTTTGCAATTTTGTGGTTTCTCAATGATCCCGTGGTGCGATAAGAAAAATTTCATCACAGGTACCATCAGCCTAGCTAAAAATGATGATTCCCAAAAGTTGTTGGTCACTTCCGTAAAAATGATTATTTTCAAAATCTGAGGTCCCTATTAGTTTCCTCTTATGACCTAGATGCTTCAATATAATTATAACAAATTATTTCCTTACGGTTCAAATTTTAGACCCAAAAAATTTAGTAAAATTTTATTGCAATTTCGTAAATTTAAATACGTACTTCTTTTTGACTAAGATTGTAGACAAATATTCTACATTCTTTTACTTATAAAATGTTTCTCCTTTTATGTTATAAAAATAATATTAATTTTTCTATACGATAAATCACTTCAAATGTGGTAATACAATTTACTACACTCACAAAACTATTTCATTGTATAATAAAATTAATTCCAAAATTTACTCCTTTAATTGTTATTAATAACAACTTATGACCTTGTACAACAATCAACACCAAATGTCTCCGTAAATTATAATAACTATCAAAGCTACACCGTCACTTAATAAAACTCAATTCCGCCGGCATTATTTTTACTCTTGTCTTAAATAACTAATTGATTTTTCCCGTTTTTATATAATAACCGACCCTATTGGTTTTAACGAAAATTACCTACTTGCAAAGGACTTTACTATAGTATAATAAAATCCATTTCAAATCAATTTGTTTCTTTGTTATTAAAAATAATTAAATATTTTATCCTGTCAAGAACCCAAATGTATTAAGCCAAATTTGTAATACTTATCAATGGCTATATAACCATATAATAAGATATATTTTTAAATAATTCTTTCAATTATTACAACTAACATTAATACTTTTTATATAATAAACAATATTAAGTAGCTCAATGGTTTTGCTACACCTATAAAAACCTTCATGGTATTACAGTTCAAACGATCTTAAATATTATCAATCTCGTAATATTATATTATAAATCTATCAAATTATTAATAAATGTTTCAAAATTATTTTATTTAACTGCTAGAGTATATAAAACTGTTTTTATATATTTTACTGATTTTATGTATGTTTTTGTGTTTTTATGTTTCAGAAAATATATATATATATATATATATATACGTGACTAAATTAATTAAATAAATCTATCATAAAGCATAATAACTAAGTTATACATATATATTGTTTTTGTCCTTTTAATATTTTCTTTTCCCTTTATATATGTTAATATAATTACTTCATATATTTTTATATTAAAACTAGTATCAAGCTAAAGCTTTTAACATAATAATGTGTCGGTTAGGTTGCCAAGTAAATAATATTCTTGGTTAGATAATAACAGACTACTCTACGTAAGCCTGTGGTTAATAATAAGTAGTGAAGCAAAAATGGTAAGTATCAATGGCGCTCAAAAATAACTATCAGCGGTTATACATTAATAATTAATATTGCAAATAAAAAAAATTAAAAATGGGTGTGAGGTGGACGTCAGGACGTCACATCCCCCCCTTATTTAAGAACATTTCCGATGCAATCGAGGAAATGGTTCTAATATTCACGCAAACGTTTTTGTAAGTCTGTGTATACAATGGTTTCACTGTCAGTCACCTGCGGCGAAGTTGCTGATTGCTAGGGTTGTTCTGCGACAAAGACTGCGATAATACTGGTTCCACAGGTTCCGATGATCGTTGTTCCTCGGGATCTGCTCGTCCATCGTGTGGCTGCGTTTGGCTGTACCTCTGGCCAAATAGAGTAGCAGATGAGTCAAGGAGCTCCAGATAGCTCCTAGCACGTACAGACTGCATCCGTAGGCTGAATGTAGAGCATAACCATGTATCATCGTGTCGATGGCTAGCTTGATTAGTCGTACTACTAATAATACTCCAAAAACTCCAGCTGTGGCTGATCCAAATGTGATGAATCCGCCCCAGATCCGTTTGCAGTTGACTCAGCAATTTTGTTTAATGATGCTTCATCCAATAAGTTGTAAATGGACATGGTATCGTCAGGCATGACGTGTCCGGTGATTCCACGAGCCATGCTGTTAAGTAACGCTGGCTTTTCAGCAGGGAACATTATATGATCCCTGATTTTATCAAGATCCGCCTGGGAATATATTCCGCTGGAAGCTAGTGGTCCCGGCGTTAAATAATTCCATGACATACTTGTCATAGGTTGTAACTGCTGCAACGATGTTCTGCGAACACGTGGCTCCGGAATAAGTTCAATCCATGTATCCTCAATTCGATAAAGGGTTGGCAATTCGTAGCTACACTCTCGTATGGTTCCCATCTTGGTCAACACGTGTGATTTTGGTGTGATAAAGAGGGAAGTGTTGCGTACTGTAACCGGTAGCTCAATATAACATTCCTTAGTGCGGCGTACGATGACGTCCACTGGTATACACTTGATGACATGAACGGCTTCCCCTGCAGTGACGGCCATGTAACCTGGTCCTTTCATGAGCCGATAAGCGAATTCGTCTGGCTGAAGAGTAGCGAAGGACAGTGTGTTTTTTAACACTTCCTTTTCCAACTCGCAACGTTGTTGAATAACGTCACGATACAACGATGTCATCTGATGTCGTATATGTTTTTCTACGTACACGAATTTAGAGTTGACGTAGGTGAAAATATCGAGGTTCTCCACAGGGATGTCTCTTCGCTCCGCGAAGGTGTTTCCCTTTTCTGCCTCCAAGATAAATAGTTTAGGATGCTCCGTGGTGAGTAGGTTATCCACACACGGCTTGACTTCTCCTGCTGTAAGGCAAAAGTTGTATCCTGACTGACAAAGTATAAATAGTCTGATGAATGGTATCCATTATTCCATTCATTTTAACTGCCGTTCCTTCATACAGTACGTTGTACTGGTGGAAATTCAAGACGATGTGGCATGGTTTCCAATATGAATATCCATCGTCAAAATCGATGCAAAAACCGTCGCTCAGTGTGCAGACAGTTCCTGATCTTAGCATTACTTTTCCAGAATTTAGGTGCACAGGAACATAGGATGACTTTAATGATATCCGTACAGTTCCATCTACTACGACGTTGTGCCAAGTCCGTAAGGTCGGAGAATTGTGTACCCTTGCAGTTCCATCATGGTTTATCGTTCCGGCAAGCAGGATGCTGTGAACGGTGGTAGTATTAGGCTTCAGTTTGGTGACGATCCCTCCCAGTCCTATGGAGAAGGTCCCTTGTTACGTCCCGGCTAATCGCGGCTGCAAAGAATGCAGGACTCGGACGTGTAGCACGGGACTAGATCACTGTTTCGGGTTACCGAATCCGAGGATTCTACCCGGGGATACTCGTGATCAGAGTGATTTCGCCAGGAGTGCAGTTCTCGCGGAAGGGTGCCAGGGTCGCTCTTTGTGAAAAATTTCGGTTCAAAAAAAAAGGGGTGGCCGATGGCGAATTTATTCGAATTTACTTCCCCCTAATTAAACCGATCATTTCGTTATAACAACGCGTGCATCTATGGACCGGTCGGTAGGTCGTTAATTGTGCGGAACAATAGGTACAGATTACATCAATCACACGGGGCCCGATGTTCAATTTATGAGTCTCCGTTTTCGCGTACGCGTTATGATAGATGGGTCCGATTCGTGACGATGTGCATTGTTCGCATAACGCGGCTTGTGTTTCGACGTCTTTGTATCCGCGCGTGATCACGCAAAGTGCCATCGGGTTGTATGAAAATGAATCAACCTCATTAGCTCATTAATGGACGACTGCAATACTGTTCTGACCTTTACTTTGAATGAGTTACTTTCATTAACTTATCATTAGAAAGCTGTAGTAATATTCTGAATTTTAACTTGACTGAGTCGATAACTTCATTAATTTATCATTAGGCCGGTGTAAGTTGAGAGGTAATAGTATGATAATTTCACTTACCCAGGGGTTCTTGGTTACTCTCGATCCAGCGCTGTACCTTGATCTCTTGTGCCAGCCTATCGTAATGAGTTCGGCGAGGGTCCCCCTCGGGAATATCTTGGCACAGAGGGTACCGCAGGTTGCATGAAATGGGGACCAGTCTCGTTGCCCACGTGGCTTCGTTGCTTCCGTTCGTGATTAGAATCACTCGATGTGATACGACAGAGTGGCTGGTCACTCTCGGTTTCGTGAGTCGCGTTGTGATCGAATTATTGTTATTCCTGTTAGTGTCACGGTCGCGTGGTCGGAAAAGTGCCTCGTACTCTGGGTCAATGTAGTGAGGCTCGATGCCGTAATACTGCGAGACAACGGTGTTCACTGACTCTAAGTTAGAAAATATACGAGCTAAACGTCTTGCTCGGTGTTTCTTTCCTCCTCGTCTCGTTTTCGGCATTAGAACTTCGTCATTTATGCAAAAGTTAATGTTAAAAACGTGCGCGCCTCAGTTAGGGTGTACCTTGTGATGAGAGTGGTGCGGAAAGGGATTCGTTACCGAGTGACCGTCCCGTGCGTTGTCCGCACTGTAAGACTGTCAGCTCAGCGGAATGAAGACCAACGTGCGTTGTCCGCACTGTAGGCTCGTTAGTTGGTTGCACACACACACAAACCCAATGACCGAAACTGAGGTAGCTGCGTAAAATTTATAGTCGCTGAATTATGATCAAATCGGCTTGGTGGTCAAAAATAAAATAAATCGTAATTCAAGCACACAAAATACATATATTCTAAATAAAATGAATTGGTGGAAATACAATTGTTCTTACAAAATTTAAGTTAACTACTACGGTTATTAATGCTAACGTCTAACTCTAAGATAACTCTGAAGTACTAGTATTGAAAAATATTCTAAGTCGAGATACGAAGGTTGAAAAAAATATTCTAAGTCAAGATACGAAGATTGAAAAATATTCTAAGTCGAAATACGAAGGAATGGAAAAGTTCTAAGTTCGAATTACGAAGG
>NW_020825071.1:0-28418 GCF_003672135.1 Ooceraea biroi
TGCTTGAGCCACGGGGGCGGCCTCCGGCGCGCATCCCTACCCGGGTCCTCATCTCCGCCCTCTCTGATCTCCACTTTTCACTCCCTTGGAGGGCGGAGCACAGGCCGCGCCGCCCAGACTGTGGTCCGCCCTTTTGCCGAGGCCCGTGCACAGGGCATTTCGGGTCAGCAGCGCATCCCCGCGCTCGGTGACCCGCCGCGCCACACTTGTAGCACAGGTCTCGGCGGTCTTCTTGACTAAGACACGTCGCTTGTACGTGCCCCTCCTAAGACACCTGAAACACATCAGGGGTCTGGGCTGCAGTACGCTTACCGGAGCCCAGGCTCAGCCTACCTTTATCCTGCCCAGGTCGGCGACCTTTCCGCCGACCTACGCATGAAGTCTGATCCAAGAGGTCCCCAGACCGTCTGAGGACCTCTGGATCGGCCTTACATCGACGTCGCAAGGGTCGCAGCCTCCTGCGGCTGCGACCGCCCGCGACACCAATTCAACGGTGGCCGCGTCGTCCAGCCGTCGGACGCGCAGTTCCACCTTTTTGAGGCCGCGTGACCCTTACCCTCGACCCTCAAACACCTTCTCTAATCGGAGGCCAGTTCGTCCGCCTTGGTGGCGGACTCCGGCCCCGGAATCTCATAAATGGGGGCTCCCTTCAGGGCCCTCCTCACTCGCGGGGCGGCTATACCAGGGCGTCGATGTCCACGCCCTTCTGCGCCCTCTCCACAGCTCCCTTATAGTCGCCGTCAGCGGCTGTTATCACCACGGCCGCTGTCTTGGGCGACCTAGGGGACTTTGGCCCCTTCGCACTGGGTCGACCGCCGGGCTGGGAGGGTTTGCTCATCGCGGATTTGCCCCCCCCGCTGGTTCCTTTACTTGGGCGGGTTTGCCCTTACCCGCAGGGGCCTGTGGTGGGGCTGTTGACTTTGCGCCAGCCTTCCTCCCCACCACCGTCGACCACGGCTGCTCCTTCTCCTTGTTGGCTGGAGCCTGCCTGACTGAGCCGGCCACCGCCGAACTGAACCGTGGCTCGGCCGGAGGGGGGTCGTGGGCGGGCGGGACTCCGCTCTCCTCGCCGCCCCCTTCTTACCCTTTTTCTTTTTCTTCTTCCCCGCGTCGCCCGACTCCTCCGGTCTGGCTTGCGGGGACGTATCGGTCCATCTCCCCCGTTGCGCCTCGCCAGGGGCGTCACCGCCCCCGCGACGATCCGTGAGACCATGGCCCCCATGGAGGCCATAATTCTGGCCTCCATGGCCGCCAGAGGGTTCTCCCTAACGGCGGGAGGGCCTCTCCTCCTCTGCGGAGTGGCCTCCATCCGGAGTCCTACCTCCAAGGCCACGGGGCCCCTCGGCAGAGTTCCTGGTCGCTTCCCCTTATCACCTAGGACGGGGGAGGGAGCCACCCACTGGCTCTCCCCCCGTCCCAGGCGTCTTCACTCCTCGACGTCCCCGCGTTTGCCCGGCCCATGAGGGTGATGGTTTCCCTTGACTCGCTTATTGGCGACCTGAGGGAATCCACCTCCCTCTTCAGAGCGGCGTTCTCCTCGCTGATTGGAGAGGCTCCCGCGCCTCTCCTCTCAGCGATCACGGTGAACGCCGCCCTGACGCCCGCCGTGGCATCTCAAAGGGCTTTCACGTAACTGTCCTTTAGGTGGTTCGATGTTATGGCCACCTTCGCGACGGTATCTAGGTGGCCCATCACCTGCGCCGATATGTCGGGCGAAGGGCACTTCCTCATATTCTCCAGCTGCTGCTGTTCCCAGGAGGCCCGCTCTTTTTTGCTCGCTGGTACCGGAATGGAGGCGAGGAACTCCTTCCCTCGCCTCCACTCCAGCATCAGCTGCTCCTCCTCGAGCATCTGGCGTTTGGCCGCCGCCAGGCCCACGTAATCCCCCGTGGTGGGGGACCTCCCGCGCTTGCAGCTTACGCTCGAGTCTCTCGACAGGGATCTTTCTGAATCGGCGTCCTCCGGCAGGGACGCCACGTCGCACGTCGACGAGCATGTCGAGCCCTCCCAGGAACTGTCCCGGCTGGCCCGACTGCCCGAGCGCCCACTCGCCCCACCTCTCTTCGCCGTTTGGCGGGACAACAGTCGTCGCGTCTCCTCGCGTTTACCGTCGGCCGCGGAGGCGGATGCCCCCGCCGTGTCCAATATGGATCTAAGGGAGACCCCCTCCCCCACGTCCGACAACACCATGATCTCCTTCTGCGGAGCTCCCCGTTCCCCGTCCTGTGTGGGCGTCCCCACCTGGCCGCTCCCTCCTCACGGACGTCGTCCTCGTTTTCCCCCCCTTCCCCGAAATATTTGAAGAATCCATACTTTGGTTGGTCCCTGCCCCCGTACGGCTCCGCTCACCGGGCATGCCCTCCCAGCCCGAAACATGACCGGCAGCTGGTCCCCAAGTTCCCCCGGGGGGTGGGCATATGTCGCGGGCCAACCCGGAAATCCTGACGGTCAGCACTGAACTCCGGCCCCCTACACGCCCCCCTTCACAGCACAAGTGCTGTGTCGGGCAGCTTTCGGGGTCCCTGGCTTCCGACCTCCAGGCACCGTACGGGGTGGAGCCAATCCGGGGGCCCCACGGACAGTCCGGATCACTGACGTCGCAACCCGTCGGGATCCTTTCCGCCGTGGCTGCCGGCAATACACTCGAGACAGTGATTCCCGGCGTGCGAGCGTTGCGTTGCCTTCCCCACTGCCTACCCTCCCCTCGTCCCCACTCACCCCAGCCCCCCCTGCGACCCTCCCACCCCTTAACCCTCCCGCCCCTTAACCCTCCCACCCCCTTCCCGATCCCAAAATCCCGATCCCTCCCCCAGACCCACCCGACCCTTTATACGACTCGGGAACCTCGGGAGCGTCACCTCCCGTACTGCATCCTTATGGGATGCCAGTCCCTGAGGAAAACCTACCCTAAACGGGCGTTTCGTCGTCCCTTCGTGCCAGCAAGCTGGCTTGCTGGTCGTCTTTGCGCGGTTTGCCGTCGCCCTTTCCTCCGGGCGCGGTGGGCCGCTGTTATTCCGCTGTCTCGGCGGTTTGCCCGCCGAGTTGAGGGTGAGGATACGCACCCTTCCTTCTCGGTCCATGGTGTTCGGGACTGCGGCTGTTGCCGCTAATAGCTTGTGTATCCCGGGTGCGCCAGACCCGTATCACGCCCTTCAACACGAAGAACGCAGTCCCTGGGGGGCTTTAACCTAACCTAACCTAACCTAACCTGGTTAGATTATATTTTCTGAAACTGGAGCCTCGGACACATACGCTCGTTTTCATGCTTCGCCCCCCCCCCCCACCCTCCCGCGAAGCATTACCCGCCTCACGTAAACACTAACCAGTTATCGTTACGCTTCCGCATAGATTAGATGAGATCATTGAGTTATCATGCATCTCCATGAATTTCTACATTTAACACATGATTTAGATAGTTTAATAAATTATCTATGTGACAAACAAGTAATTCGGCGTGAAATTAAATGTCCAAAATGTAGAACTATGTTACATTATCGGAGTGAAAATCATAGGTTATTATTTCGTTGTACTAACAAGTATTACAAGATAGTTAAGAAACGAAAGCGACAAAGAATTACATGCAACTTTGTGTTGTCTGCATTACACAAAACTTGGTTGTCACAGTTTCGATTAGGATTCGAAAAAACGTGTCGCTTTATTGGATACTTTGTAACGCTGAAACACCCACAACACAAATTTTTACAAAACGAACCAGAAACAAATCCTACAAGTGTAGTTAATTGGATGAACTTCTGTCGAGAAGTAAGTAATATTATTTCATCACAATTTTACTTTATTACATATCATTTTTGTATTATTAGTTGCTTTTCACGTGGCTGAAGGAGGAAACCATACTTGGTGGTCCTAATTGTATTGTCGAAATAGATGAAGCGAACATTGGTAAGAGAATATACAATCGTGGATGAATTGTTAAAGGACAATGGGTATTTGGCGCATTTGAACGTGGTAGTAAACGCACATTCATTGTGTCTGTTAATGAGCGTTCTGAACATACGCTATTGGATATAATACGTCGTCGCATTGCCCCAGGAACAACAATTTACAGTGATCGCTGGCGTGCATATTATAATCTAAACAATGAAGGATTTAAACATTTTACTGTGAATCATTCAGAGAACTTTGTAGACCCAAACACTGGAGCACATACACAAAACATTGAACGTTTATGGCGGGATATGCCAGATCAAATACCTCGTTATGGTACCAGACAAGAACATTATGAATACAACATAGCAGAGTTTATGTTTAAAACTACTTATAACTACTCAGAAAGAATTGACCAATTTTTCACAATTATGTCAAAACTGTATCCAATAACCGATAATGTAAATAACACAAGTGAATAAATAGATTATTATTAACATTATGTATAAAATTCACTTCTCCCCCCTCGCCGAATCCCGTGCCGTATACAAGGTAATTAAAATCTGTACGGTAAAATCTGTTACACTGGTTCTGGCGGGGGGGGGGGGCGGCTTGGCCACCCCGCCTTCCCGCGAAGCGGGCTGAAACCGAGCGTATGTGTCCGGGGCTCCAGTTTCGGAAAATATAACCTTTTGCTTGTCGTGGACGGCTGAAAATTCGTGCAAAATCATTAAACTTCTTTTGTTAATAACTTTTTAGTAAACAACGACCGACGGCTAAAACCTTTTGAAGGTCACTCAGGAGAGTGACCTCTATAATATATGTCAAGGACAAGGTGATAGGAGATGGGTTCATTAATCGGTAGATTTACCCATGGCAAAATTAACAAGTACGTGAGCACTCTAAGTTTTTTAAAACAAGATTAGTACTACAATTTATTTAGGAAACAATAGGTAATTAGCGTAGTAATTAATGAATAGACAGTATATTTGCGTTTAATTAGGAAACAGATTTTATTTATATCAATTACATTGGTAATATCTCTGTCTCGCTCGCTTTTGAAAACGTTCTGTAATTAAATATAAACACGCGTTGGTTACAGTGGAGATTCCTCAATCACGCAGAAGCTAATCTCGAAGGCGTGAACACAGCACTAGAATAAGTAACCTTCTCTTATGTTAATAACAATAATTTTAAACAAATTCACGCGAGACCAATGTATTTAGAAAAGATTAACAATAATTTATAATCCGGAGGGCGAGGCGACAGAGCATTTTTAATGATAACAAATACAGACTTGTAATAACGACTGATCGGTTGGCGACACCCGATAGACACAGCTAGGTGAGAAAAGGAACTCGAGCAGTGAATCACACCTGTAACAAAGAGAGCAAAATGATAGATTTCCTTTATTTTTTACCAATCTGGCTATTCTTACATTAATAATTCACAACGTTTCAGCCACCGATTGCGGCCCTTTTCAAGTGTTAGATAAAATCAAGTCGCTTCTGCCAAAAAACGACAATCACTTCATCCTAGCAATAATCAGTGAGTTGTAACTGACACATTCTATCACAACCATCTCTGGCTGAAAACCAGTCGCAACTCAAGAGAGCAAAAATTATAACAAAGATCGTGCGATGTAACACAATTACTAGATCACGTGCCTGACAGAGAGGAAGATTTATCATATATTCGTGTACGAAAACCCGAATATTATTGCAATTATACTGATGAGAAAGTTCTATCTACATTAACAATTAACAATTCATCTTGGGAACGTCCCGTTTGGCCACGTTGATATTGACCACAGTCCCGATTGACCACATTGAAATTGACCACGTTCCGATTGACCACGTTCCGATTGACCACAGTCCCGATTGACCACGATACCGATTGACCACGTTGATATTGGCCACGGTCCCGATTGACCACGTTGATATTGGCCACGGTCCCAATTGACCACGTTGATATTGGCCACGGTCCCGATTGACCACGTTGATATTGGTCACGGTCCCGATTGGCCACGTTGACATTGGCCACGATCCCGATTGACCACACATTGGAAATCAGAACGGGCGTATCCCGTTTGCACACGGAACGATTGCACACCGCACGATTGCACACGTAATATTTCACACGTTGTATTGCACACTGTTCTATTGCACACAGCACGATTGTACACCGCACGATTGGACACCGCACTATTAGACACTGCACGATTGTTTAATAAAACTGTATGAACGAAAAATTTTTAATGATCAGTAAATGATTCCGCATAGGTTCAACGAGGTCGGTGCCTTGAACATTTCACGCCAATCGAGGTCCACCGCGGCGGGGTAGGCCCCTTGAAGTTTGTTTATATTTTATTTCGGCGGGGGTGCAGGTGGAAGGTGCTTCGCCAAAGGCGAAGCCCTTCCACTTGCATTACCCGCCCCACGCAAACACTGTCAAGTCATCGGTACGATTCCACATAGGTTCAATGACATGAAGTCAAAAACAGACCTCTTTGAACATACGTGCGCTGGCTCTTATTGAATATCATCGGTTGTAAATTGGTGTCCAATCGTGCAGTGTCTAATAATGCGGTGTCCAATCGTGCAATGTGCGTGTGCAATCGTGCGATGGTCCGATCGGGCGATGTACAATCGTGCTGTATGCAATAGGACAGTGTGCAATACAACGTGTGCAATCGTGCGGTGTGCAATCGTTCAGTGTGCAAATGGGATACGCCAGTTCTGATTTCTGATTTCCAATGTGTGGTCAATCGGGACCGTGGCCAATGTCACCGTGGTCAATCGGAACCGTGGCCAATATCAACGTGGCCAATCGGGACCGTGGCCAATCGGGACCGTGGCCAATATCAACGTGGTCAATCGGAACGTGGTCAATTTCAACGTGGTCAATCGGGACTGTGGTCAATCGGAACGTGGTCAATCGGGACTGTGGTCAATATCAACGTGGCCAAACGGGACGCTTCCTCTCCGGAGCAAAGCGTGCTTTGCCTCCGAGGGAGATCCTGACCGACTCACTCGCACCAGATCCGTACCCGGGGTGAAGCGTACTTCGCCTCCGTCGAGCGTTCTCGACTACGTGATCCGGACGAGCGACCAGTCTACAAGTGCAGTTGAACCGTGTCCGGGATGAAGCGTTCTTCGCCTCCGTCAAGAGTTCTTGGCCCGGCCACGCTGCAGCTTCCGACCAACTATTATTAGGGGCATAGATCCCTACGTGGGATCGACCACCCATCGAGTCTCGGAATCCGCGTCTGCATCGCGACATACAGATTGCTCCGCTTTACACTAATCCATGAGATGTTCACAATGTCGTCCGGCATTTTCTAAACATAATATAATTCTTCTTCTGAAATTACGTACTGCTTCTCGTAACGTATCTCGAGTGATCTCCAAACATGCTCTTCTTATTCTTTGCATCATGTGCAAATCCGATCAGCAACCTCCACGTGGTGCACAATTGGGTAACACTAATGCTGACGGTAAACAGTAAAATACTAAAAAAACTTCAGTATGTTATAAAGCGAGATATTATCATTGGTCCGCCAAAGATTGAACCTAAATTTTCAAGATAAGGAGGGCGTTTCTAAAACAATGTTTCGGACAAAAGTTACTTACTTTTCGACGGAGAATCAGAATCTGCAATAAAAAGTGTGGGGTTCTGTTTAAAAAATTGGACTTGATCTTCAAATGACCTTGAAAATTACCCCGAATGACCAATCTGTTACCGCCACTGAATGGCCCCCTTCCAACCCTGCAACGTTTGTCTGAAATATTTTTCTCTGAAACTACGTCATATCGAAATATTTGACTGGGGCGATTAAAATGAATCACCCTTTCATTATGCATGAAAACGCTAACAGTATTATTATACTTACTAATCAAACTACGATGAAGCCGTCAAAGGCGATAGAAGATGCATTACCCAGGAAGGTTATCATTAACAGTTTTATATGATTAAAAATCTTTATGTAAATTATTCA
This sequence comes from Ooceraea biroi, assembly GCF_003672135.1. Taxonomy (NCBI): domain Eukaryota; kingdom Metazoa; phylum Arthropoda; class Insecta; order Hymenoptera; family Formicidae; genus Ooceraea; species Ooceraea biroi. The sequence goes on from NW_020825071.1 coordinate 7,883, forward strand.
TTCATTATTTTCGATTGTTTATGTCAATGAATTCAAAGTTGTCTACTCAAAGATTCAAATTCACGTTTTACGAAGATAAGAATTAACATATTTCATTCAATGGATTATCAAATATCGTTCGTATTATCAATTGCATTGTAATTATACACGATAACCAACTAATAAGCATCTTTCACGAAGGTAAAGTATCAAAATCAATCTGTTCCGAATTACAATTATTGAATCTTAATTTAATCCGTCATTATTCGAGATCTTCAGACAGTTCTCGAGCTCGCTTGTTTTCATGTAAGAACGCGACAAATAAGTTATTTTCGCGAACTCGATCGACTCGAAACAATGGAGCTAGCCGATCCGCTGGCTGTCCGCGACATTGACTCGAGTTTTTAGACACGTATAGATCAAGAGCCTAACGTTCGAAGCCTTGTTATCACCGTGTTAGTCGAAGTATCTGAGGGATTCAAAGGAAAGCGAGGTCTCGGGAACATTATTAGAGCTTTGTCAGCGCTCGCGTAAAGATCGATCTGCTTTCACGAATCGAACCAATTCTAGTCTCGGCCAACTCTCAACTCGCTTCGCTGTTGAGCCGCTCTCTCATTTCGACGTCCGACGCGTCTGAAAGCTCGTCAGGCGCGCGTCATCGATTCGCCGCTGCACATTCACATTTCGTCGCTTATTCTGTGTCTTTGACGAACTGCCACCTCGTGTGTCGGTGCACGCGTGAACGCTCGCCGAAACCGACGCGATCAAGATATCCGGCGCCGCAAGTGTGGAAGATCTCCGATCTGCGCCTAGTTCGACATGGTGCACAAATTGCAGTGATAATAAACTGACCGTTGAGTACACCAGAGTTGTCTCTCAACCTGCAACTACCTCTCCCTCCATACGCTCGGAATCATCAGGGCTCCGAGAGCACAGTCTCGCGCTCAACGCTGGGCGGTTCCGGTATCACGAAACACAATCCAATTACATTAAAGTATTATTTTTCTATTTGCAAAATACATATAAATATCTACATACATGCACACATTCAAATATACATATATTTTATGCACAAGCACGCATACGTACCAATTCGATAAAGAAAAGCGTATCGATATATGAAATCGAACGAGTAATTATTTTAAAAGCATATACATATCGCCACTAATAGAAAGTCGCGTTTAATCGTACAGATATACTCATCTGGAAGATAATTCCGGTAATTTTTCAATTAAGGTCCGCTGTTCCTTGAGATTTGTTTTGTGGGGTAAATCCGTTCGGCCACGGCAGGGTAGTCTTTCTCGAACGGAGAATCTTCGTATTTTTTTATGAAAAAAGGACTAAAATCTTAGTAACAATTAACCTTCTGCCAAGTTATTAAATAAACATAATTTATTCAATTTCTATTTTCTTATGTGCCAGCAACGGCACCGGGTGACTGGACCTAGATCTTTTCGACCCCGTTGGTGGGCTCACGCGCTTTTCAAACTCATGAAAATCTATTCAAATATTATCATAAACTATAAAATATAAAAACACACGGGTGTGATAATTACGAAAAATTACCTCCTGTATTATTCGGTACACGATAACTGGTGACAGCGTCCAGCGAAGCTAACAAATAATTTATTCGATTAAAATCGCGCCACCACTCGCGACGCGACATTAAGTTAGGTTAGGTTAGGGTAGTTACAAACAAATCCTTAAAGTCACCAGTGAATAGCAATAGAATCTTGTTTATTATCAACCAAACTGGCCATACAATAATATCACGTCACAACGTTTCGACCGACGGTTTCGGCCCTTATCAAGTTACAATCAATGCGCGAAAATCGTTGTTTACAACATAGATAGAAAGTTAGACTGTATTATAAAGAGAGGAAAGGATAGCTTAATTAACGCACAGAAAACTGTTGTTTATAAAATTAACTGTGAAGATTGTGACGTTTGTTGCATTGGACAAACGAAAAGGCACTAGAGACAAGAGTAAAAGAACACATGCAGGATATTAAATAGCACGAGAGCAATCATTCGGTAGTAAGTAGGCACAGATCGTTCAATAGTCATCAATTTGATTGGCACAATGTAAGGATTTTGCATCAGGAAAGTCATTGCAAAATATCACGTTGACGTGATATTATTGTATGGCCAGTTTGGTTGATAATAAACAAGATTCTAGGTTAGGTTAGGTTAACTCAACTTAAGAATATATATTAAACTCAAGTCTTCACTTCGCGCGAACAATCGAAAACGTATAAGAAACTATCAAACTTCTTTTGTTAATAACTTTTTAATAAACAATGAGCGCCGACTAAAACCTTCACAACATCACTCAGGGTGATGACCTTGATGACATATTAAAAAATGATTGAAATCGGAGGATGGTCCGTTATTATAAATAATTACCTTGATTTTCTAGGTCGTTTACATGATTCTACTAAGGATGATATGTCTACAGAGATTTTAGAGATACTAGTTCGCATCAACGAAGACAATGATATATCATTCAAAGAAGAATGTTTCTCTGTTTTTATAAATTTCATTTTGGAGAAAGAGTATTCGCATAAATATGTGGACCCAAACATGGAGAAAATTCGAAGACTGAAGTTTCTAAGAGTTGGATAAAATAATATATCCAAAATTTAAAATAATTCAACTCCTTTTTCTAGCCGCGCTTTCAAAGAAAGATCACATTGCAAATCGCAAAGTTCTGCCTGAAGTTCTAGGCTTTGTTCTTCGATTTGCACAGTTAGAGGATTCTCAAAAAGTATTAAATCTTTTCTTAGCGTTTCGAAATCACTGAAACGCGTATGAAATTGATTTATTAAAGAATCAATTATATTAATTTGTGTTTTAAAATTACAATTTGTGCCATATTCTTCAAAGAGGATCTGACAAGAAGGAAAGAAATGAAGAATATTATTTTCTAATTGATTTTTAAATATTATGTGGGAGTGATTACGAGATATGTACAAGATGTGTGTGTGTGTGGTGTGCGATCGACGCGTGATCGTCGGCACGAAGGATCAAGCGCGGCTTTGATGTTTGCGACGCGACTGGCGGTTTCATTATATCAATTTCCAAAAGAAAGCCGCGAGGTTCATTGTGGAAAAACTCCGTTCTTTGTAAAAGCCGCAAAGGCGGCCCGAGCGTATAAATTCAGCGTCCAAGACAAAAAGAAGTCAGTCTGATTCGTGGATCTGAACCGATTGGTTCGCAGGAAGTTTGTTCAATAATAAAGTATATTAACTGTGAGTCGTGTGTTACTGGTGACCATCCTACAATTATAATAGCAGCTTTCTGCAAAAAGAATCGACATGACTGACTAGTTGCGAAATAGTTTGATTGGTCTGCTGCAGCTTTAAATGTAAAGTATTCAAATGATTGGTCATGTCGGTTATTAGAGCGAGTTCGCAAAGCGAGTCTAACTAAATCTTCGAAGAAAAAGTTAAAGTCGTCACATTTTGCTGAAAAGTTTTCTTGCAAGAAAAGGAAGATTTCTTTTTTTATTACAAAGAATTTTTCTAAACACTTTCCTGCACTAAGCCACCGAACTTCACAATACAGAGGCACATCTATGTAAGTTATGTTCCTCGAGAAAGTGCTGAAATTTCCGATGAGAAAGAACTTTTTGACCGCCTTTAATTATATTAATAAGTTTTGTTACCGTTTGCATTGCGGTGCATAGTTTCATAACTTTCCCACATAACGCTTCTTGATGTATAATGCAATGAATAACAGGGAACTTTAAACCTTGCTGCTTTAGCTGACCGAAGATCCATTTTTCAAACTGTCATTGCTTTTACGCCATCAGTTACGCTAGCCGAACATTTTGAAAAATCAATATCATATTTTTCTAGAGTTTGACTAAACCGCTTTGAAAATATCTAAACCCGTTGTTGTATTATGTAGTAGCACAAAATCTAAGAGCTCGACATATGAAAAATCATTTTGCACGATTCGAGCAAAAATACTCAATTGATTCACATGCCGATTATCGGTGCTCTCAACGAGACACAATGAGAAAAAAAGAGTAAGAATCTAATAAAGATTTTAATTTCTTTTCTAAGGAAGAAGCGATTTCACCTATTCGGGGATTGACAGTCTTATCACTTAAAGCTAGCAGCTTCTTCAAGAGTCAACGAATTTTCGAATGACTCTACTGCTGTGATGAGACATTCTTTTATAAATTTTCCTTCGCAAAACGACTTGGAATTGTTCGCAATGAGATGTGAAATAGCATACGATGCTGTGAGAGCTTTTACCAAAGGTGTAGCAATAGGAGAATTCGAACTACAACCTTCTTGATAAACTAATTTTAATCCTTCAACTAAATTAGATTTCTTCTGGTCCACATATTTTGAATACTCATTTGAATGTTTAACTTTATAGTGCCTATGAAGGATATATTTCTTAACAAGAGAGGGTTGATAACCATACAGAAGGCAGGTGGTTTTATTATTACTATGCGAGAAAAAATTTCTTCCCATGCTTTATCAAAGCATTGGCTATATTTTTGATCGCTTTTCATTTTAAACGGAAATGAAATAAATTTTCTGAAAAAATGAAAAAAAAATATATTAATAATATAATATAAATAAAAACACTATCATACAGTTCTATTAATAAATATTAGTATACTTAGCTTATATTAATAACACTTATCACATGTAACACTATTACACATAGCACTATTGCACTATTAATAATATAATCACTACGCAAATAGCACTCTTTACTTCTACTTTCACACGAGACTTTTAACACGCACGTTTCGCTGTTAAATGACCGTTGAGAAAACATCGGAGAAGATAACAATTGCATATCAACGCGAACTAGGAACGCGCCTAACATACAGCCGCGAAATTAAAAGATTCATATTACAAGATAAAAAATGCTGTTTGCATAATAGTGATAGTGCTAACAAGGGAACCCTCCCAAGTGTAAATCTCATAATAATGCCAAACCTATAGCTTTGTTATTTGGGTCACCAAAAAGTGAAATTCACCATTCCTAAGCCCTATCTTTGCGATATAAGCACGGTATAAGCACGAAAAATATTAAATAGATAAATCTTCAGAATAACGGATTCTGCTCCAATTTCCTTGACCTTGATATATGTTGTCAGGGACATCCTTCCGAGTGACCTTCAGAAGGTTTTAGCTGTCGCTCGTTGTTTATTACAAAGTTATTAACAAAAAACGTTTTTATATGCACGCATTTCTATCTACAGCTATCTACACGAAAGGAGGAGTTACGAGTTAAGTTAAGTAGGGTTTCTTGCGGCGAAGGGGTCCAGGGGGTAGGGTTCCTCCCCCGCCCACACAGCACAAAACAATGGAATCTGCAAATCTATAAAAAAATCTGTCGATATGAACACTGGAATTGTGGCCGGATGAGGGGCCTCTCCTCCTGCACCCCCTTCTCGCAAAAAACTTAATCTAACCTAACCTAACCTAACTCAATTCGTAAGTCTTCCTTTCCCATAGACAGTTAAAAATTCATACAATATCAAAACATGTTTTGTTTCATATAATAAAACAATAAGATATATGTGTATGAAATATAACACACGAATATAACATAAGCAATATTTTGATTTATACATATATACACACACAATATATGTAATAAAGAAATGTAACATAAGTGGAAATAAACATAATTAAAGAAATATTGGAATAACGTTTTAATGAAATTAATCGAAAATGCACATTAATCCCAATACGTTTTCTTAAGAAAATGCACATTAACCCCAGTACGTTTTCTTAAGAAAATGTTGTAAACACAATGATTGAGTGCAGTGAGCACATTTCGCGTAGACAGCTAGAAATTCGTGCAATATAAAACTGTTTTTTGTTAATAACTTTGTAGTAAACGACGAGCGACAGCTAAAACCTAAAGGGCTCGGAAAGATGTCCTTGACAACATATGTCAAGGTCAAGGAGATTGGAGCAGGGTTCGTTATTCTAAAGTTTTATCTATTTAATTTTTTTTGTTCTTAAACCATGCTTATACCGCAAAAATAGGGTTTACGAATGTATATAATGAATTTAAAGAATATAGAAATTGTAAGAGAGAACAACTCAATTCGTAATTCAAAAATAACAGATCACAATTCGCAAACAGACACAAGTTTTATAAATTGACAGTTTATAATAATCAGTGCACAGATAAATTGATGGTAATTAGCATTGATAGAAGTCTTGGAATTCACATACGGGTTTCAACATTGTTGAACAGATCTTAGAACTAACATACGGGTTTCAAATAGAATACATTCATAAACATTAAAATTCAACATACAAATATGGAATAAACATTCAATGCATAAATATTAAATAAATAGACATTCGCTTTAAAGAATACGGTAAATGGATTGATAATACAGATAATTCGCAAATAGAACACAATATCATAAATTAAATGAAACGGAACAGATTACGCAAACGTCTGATTATCGTGGTTAATAAACTTGATGGTTATAATTTTGGTTGGATACACTGACCTTGATATGAATGAGAGATTCGGGTATAAATATGAGAATTGAGAGGTGCTTCTGGAATTGTCCAAGATCGGTTCTGTAGGCGAGAATCAAAAACCAGAGCCTGACAGAACGAGAGTCTTTCCTGCGATCTTTGGACGAGATTATGCTCTCCAGAAGTTCTTTGATTCAGGCTGATTTGTGAGCGTAATTAAGTTGATATAGCACTCGAATGAAATACTGTTAGTGTATAGACTTTATGGGAGATACAACAGATCACGAGAGATTCGTATCACACGAGACTGTGAGAGAGACTGTGACTGACTGGTCACCAACCAAACGCCCGAACAAAACATGAGAGAGACAAAGCACATGAGAGATATTCAATAACTTGAAATGAGCTCTTTACAGAAAAGAAATGCAACCGAGCGTCGCTCATTGGCATTGCCTATGCACTGCCTCCTGGTTATCATTTCGCTATGTTTGAGTACTTGCTGTATTGCTGTATTTTAAACAGAATGGTAAATTTCACTTTATGGTGACCAAATAACATATCTGTAATTGGCATTATTATGAGATTTACACTTGGGAAGGTTCCCTTGTGAGAAACGCTTAATTAAACGCTTCGTTTATTCCTGTGATTTCTGCTGTTTGCTTCGCCTGGGAAAAAAAACGGCGTGAAGTGTTGCCATCATTTGTATTTCCACAGCCTTGACGCACCATATCTATTATACACTTCACACAAAAATTAAGGGAACACCTAAATTTTTCTTAAAAACGAAGCCCACTTTGAATTAGCGTAACTTCCGTCCAAATGATCGCAGAAAAATGAAAAAAAGCTAATTAAAGGTCAGAATGTCTACTTTTACGTCCTGTAGGTTAAAATGTCGAACGTATCCATTTTTTTATGTTATGTTACTCGGAAAAAAAATTACAAAGTTTCAAATTTCTTTTCCGTGTTTCCGCAATAATCTTGACGAGAAGAAATTTTTCTCGAAATTCCTCACATCGGAACTGGAAAGTACAACAACTCTTCCCCTTTAATTTGCTTTTTTAAACATCTGGATACGATTTTTTTTAACTGAGTTATTGAAGTTTAAAGAAAAAAACCCATTTTCAACTTTGACAGCTTATATCTCACGAACCAATCAACCTTCTGCAAGTAAAAAAAGCAAATTAAAGGGTAAAGATCCAACTTTAACATGAAATTATCAGATTTAATGAATAGTTACTTTTACGAGAATTTATTCCCGTTTTGTGAAGCCATAAAAATACCAAGAAACGACATGTTTAGACAAAGGAACGTGGAACACATGGATCACGTCGCCCAGGTGGCCCGACTTAAGATTTTAAAGTCGAAACCTTACTAAATAAAAACCTACTTGGACTTTTCAATTTTATCAATTTTTAATCGAGATATTACATGCTAAACATTGTCTATGCTTCGGACATCACGTTTACCGCAATCGCAGTATTTTCACAAAGTGCAAAAAACATAAGAAATAAGATTTTTATTTAAAATATCGATATCTCAGCTTACAATATTATCTGTTTTCTCTTTTTTTAATTTTAATTTTTTTTATTTCTTTTAATTTTATTTTTATTTCTTTTAATTTTTATCTTTATAAAAATTTTTATCATTAATATTGCGTGTTCCCGCCACGACTTCGAATAACAGCGTTTAAGCGTTGACGCATATTGATGCAGCGTTGGATTTCCCGCTGCGGAATTTCTATCCATATCTCACGCAATGCAGCGCCAAGCTCTTCAAGATTTGCTGGCGGTACTGGGCGCTGTCTCAATGTACGACCAACAATGTCCCAAACGTGCTCTATTGGGTTAAGATCAGGGCTGTTAGGAGGATGGTTCAGTAAGGTTATGTCATTCTCCAGGAAAAACTGTCGGCTAGTGTTAGCAGTATGAGGACGAGCGTTATTTTGCATGAAGACAAATTGCCTACCGAAACGGTATCTTAAGGGCAGCACGTGCGGTCTCAATACCTCATCCACATAACGTTGGGCAGTCATTCCTGGAGGTGGTACAATGACCAAGTCGGATCGTTGGTTATACGAAATTGCAACCCAAACCAATTACTGAACCACCTGCATAGGCTCTTCCTGATCGTACGCAGTTTGAGTTGAACCGTTCCCTTAGAACGGTAGAGTGGGGGTAGAGCGAAGCTTCGAGATTGAAATTCTTTTTGAATTTTCTTTTTCAATTTTGTTTCTTTCGTAACTGACCATTTTTTAAAAGACAGATTATAAGCGACATGAAGAATGCATTCCATGAATTTAATACGCATGTAGAGGAGATAAGCCGAGTTTTAAAGCATTGTCATCATAAGATTTTTAATAAATTCGATTAAGATCATTCATCTCTCGAGGAATCGCTTTACAAATGTAACAACTTGAAAATGATTTTGTGTCAGTAAGAGATTGAGCGGTTTTTCCATCAATCATTGTACATAGCATGTTATGTTTTACTTTGAATGTACGTCCGGATAGATTTACTATTGTTTTATGGGTAATTATGTACTTTAACGGACCAACCTCCGATGACCTTGACCTTAACATATGTTGTCAAGGTCACCCTCCTGAGTGACCTTGAAGAGGTTTTAGCCGTCGCTCGTTGTTTAGTAAAAAGTTATTAACAAAAGAAGTTAAATAATTTTGCACGAATGTTTAGCTGTCCACGCGAAGCAAAGACTTGAGTTTGACATATATTACAAAGGTCACCTTCCTGAATAACCCGCACTAGGTTTCACCCTTCGCTCGTTGTTTGTTAAAAAGTTATTAACAAAAATGTTTAATAAATAAAGCATAAGTTTACGATACCATATACGTTTACGAAAGAGTATATTTGATGGAATATTAGCTTTAAATCAGAAATAGGTTTGGGTTAGGTTAGGTTAGGTTAAGTTAAAGCAGAAAATGCTTTGTATTTAACTGTTTGTGCTTTTGGTTTAAGTGAAGAATACTTATATTAAAAAAGTGAAGAATACTTATATTAAAAGAAACTATTCTATATATTAACAATTCACTGCTTTAAATGACTTTCCTTTCTTCGTTCATGTTACGTCCCGGTCGGCCGCGGTTGTTGATTAACTCGGGCAATGACACGGGGCTGGATCGCTGTTTTCGGGTATTAACGAATCCGAGAATTCTTCCCGGGGATACCGCGATCGGAGTAATTTCGTAGAGGGAAACGGGTCTAGTTATCGCCAGGTGCAAGAGCTAGAGTGCTTATTTCGTCGCCCTGTACCCGCACCACGGTCGGGTCGGGGAAATCAAGAATACTTTCACCGGCTGCCTGTAACAAACTGAGCAGTGCCGAATATTCGAGCGCACAGGTATCGCAGCTTAGCACCGAAGAGTAAGACGCAAGGTTACTTCTGCAATCGTGGCACGTAGGAATGTATCGTGTGAATCCTACCACTAAATCGTGCTTCTGTATTAGCTCACAACTCAATTTCTCTGAAGTGGAAATGGCGTTGGTATAGCAGTTCCGACAGAACAAGTTTCTAGACTCTGGATGGAAGTAGACCGAATACTTCATACACGAAGTGGCGGTGGTCCGCAATTGATGATCCAGTATGGGAGGAGGAGGTCGGGAGAGGCTAAATCTACGCGTTATGAAGCGGCACATCACACGTTATTGCGCCTGCTTCCGGGATAAGTAAGTTCTGTTAAGCTGACCGGGGCAGGAAGGGCGGTGCATGCCCCAAGAAGCGATGTTCGCTCTTCGATTTGTCGTAGGGTATAGGGGGAGAGGGGTAAGGTAAAAGAAATATGCATACAGTTGGTTAGCTTACGCTGCTTCGGTAAATTTATTAAACAAACTCCATTTCCTCGGGGAATTCGGTCGTAGTGAGCGAGTGTCCGCTCGAGAAATGAGCGTTATTCGCCCGAGGAGAGGTTATGTTTCCCGACGAACACGTGGCTCGAATAATACACGTTGAGGTTAGACGTTGAGGTTATATCTCACGACAACACGTGGCTCGAATAATAAGTAAGGTGGCACGACCAAAGTGAATAATTAATGGTTTAAATTACGTAAGCAACACTATAGCAGTGGGCTTAAATGTAAATATAAGTTGTACTCACCGTTGCTGGCCACATGTCTTGGAGGTTAAAACTCTAGCGTAGCGTGCGTCTACTGGATTTGGAGGTTAGCTGCCTCGTGGTCGTCCTTCTCGTGGTAGATCGTTTGTAATACGCACCACAACTTCGTATTTTAAAACGCGCACACTTATTTATTACTACGTTCGCTGAAGGAAATGGGAAGAATGGATGAGAAAATTAAATAAACAGTGATTACAATTATTAATATGTATAATTGAATACTCTCGAAAGGAGAAGTCGAGTTTACATACGTTATGAAAAATATAAAAGAATCTACGATAATGTAGCGATATCTATAAACGCTTAATTATTAGTTACAAATAATAGTAATGATAGTAGTCGATATAATAATGGTTGAATAAATGGAACTTGGTTGTAGGTTGATTCGCGCTAAAACTTTGAGGTTAATAATGAAAATAGAATCTAACACTAGACCCCGAAGGGATGCGAGGAAGGTTTGGAGGTGTTACCTCGACGACGGCTGCTGCACAAGAGAGCGATCGCGGCGGATGTTCCGAGTATATAGTCGGAGATTTGTGTTGTCTAGTTCCGTCGGGTGGCGTTCCGAGTTGTAACTAGGAACTAGGGCTGGTGACGTTAGTTACAACTAGCGTCGTCTGATGGGTCTAGTTCCGAACTAGGATTTTAGTAACTTGTCCAAACCTTACTCTAGGAACTTGCCCAATTCCCAAGTTTTGTCCAATAGTGTTAGTGATATGTAACAGCTTCTGATTGGTCTATTTTCGAACTAGTGCAAATACTTGGCCAATGGCGTTGGGATTTGTTCAAGTGTTTTTCCTTATGATCTAGCGCTCGCAATTATTACTATATATAGTCTAACGCTGGAGATTGTTAGTGTAAAAAGGAAATTTTTAATTCTGCGGTAGCGGTGGACGTGACATTCATATACATATTCGTCTTTTATATCTTTCAATATTCAATTTTCTTTCAAAATAACTACTATATTTTCGAAATTCTTTTGTTAATAACTTTTTCATAAACAACGATCAACGACTAAAACCTAGTGCGGGTTATTCGGGAAGGTAACCTTTGTAATATATGTCAGTATCATGTTCTTGCTTCACATGGACAGCTAAAAATTCGTGCGAAATCATTAAATTTTCTTTGTTTATAACTTTTTAACAAACAACGAGCGACGGCTAAAACTTCTTCAAGGTGACTCAGGAGGGTGACCTTGACAACATATGTCAAGGTGAAGGTCATCGGGACTGGGTCCGTTAAAGTACATAATTACCTATAAAGTAAACGTACTTGAGGATGGACAATTTTCAATTCTTTCCACCTGGAAACCATGTGGATGAAATGCGACACATCTAAACGCAAATATGAAGGTGGCACATTTTTCGATTCTCCTTTTAAGCACATAAAACACTGTGACAAATAGTTTATTAAATTTTTGCATTCACAAAATGCTCTGACTATAGTCCCTATTAAAGCCCTATCGAAATCACAAACTACTTCTTTTGGCAATGGGAAATTTGATTTGTGTTTCATGCCAATTTTTATGATCACTATTAGCCAAAAATGGATAGTGTTTGTATTTTGAGATGCACTCAACATTTGAAACACTAGCATGTAAGAAGTATCAGTTCTTGTAACAATCTGATACAAATAAATATGAGATGATAATTCTGATGGTTTTTAAAATTTTTTTATTAAAGACCCTGTTCCGTCAATACAATATATTTAGAATGTTGAACGACAATAGCTGTTTGTTCCAATGTCCAAAACTGCACATAAAAGGGGTCTAATCCAATCGCGTGTATTTGTCCTACGTGCCGGTTGTACAAGGTGGGGAACAATTATTGGTCAAGCTTTCGCCAGTCGATTCTACTCGTCGAGATCGCCAAAATTGCATCATAAACATGGTGCCGTAAAATTGACTTTCAAGGTCATTTTCAATGTCAAATTTTTTTATTGGCTTAGTCGATTCTACTCGTCGAGCTGAACAAAAGTCTCAAAGGGACCATGTGCCGGAAATCAATATTTCATAGAGAAATCTTCGTTTGAAGTTTTTAGAAGCCAAAACATTTCGTAAAATTAATTGTGATGAATGTAAAATCTGCTTAATCTACTCTTAACGCTACCCAGGAACAACGAAGTGGGCGTGGTAGATTTTTGTTCCCTTCGGGGTATCTTGGTACCCAGTAACATTTCAACAGCTGTTGGTTCCTTAAAGCAACGGTCATTTGCCTCGGAGAGGAATAATATATCGCTCCATAAGACATTCGTTACTTGTGCTTAAGAAGCTTTCCATCCATATCCAGACCTTTTTCGTGATTATTAGAAGACCGCCGCTGATCTTGAATCAATTTTCAGTGTAAAATTTAAAAAAAATTGTCTTAATTTTTTACCAAATTTTTTCTAAGAATAACGTTGCTGTAGCATGCCTCGACGTGGTGGCCGTGGTGATCCTGATCGGGCGTTTCGGGATGGGCGTGATCAACGTATAATGCTTCGAGCAATTGATCGTGCTCATGGTAATTACACACGAGCACGAGCTCTTTATGCTAGTTGGTTGCGACGCCCAAGCTAATGGCAGACCATTACGTCCAGGGTCCGTGCCTGATCGTCGAGAATTTCAACGACTCGATGAACGATTACATGATCAGGAGCAAATGAATTTTGCAGGTGCTGGTCACCGTAGGGCAGGTCGTCCTCGTGTGTCTTGGAGAATTGAGGAACGTGTGATTGCTCGAACTTATCCTGTCATGGGATCACGACGCATAGGCGCGCGAGTAGGGGTTGATCATAAAACAGTCTTGCGCATTCTCCGTGAGGAAGGCCTACGACCCTACAAAGTGCAGGTAGTGCATGAGTTACGACCTGGTGATCGCACAGCTCGTCTTCGTTTTTGTCGGTGGATGCTTCGCAAGATCCGAAGATATCGGCACTTTCTGAAAAATATAGTGTTCACTGATGAATCCAGTTTTTCCAGCACTTCCATTTTGAACCGGCAAAATGTTCGCATCTGACGCAGACGCAATCCACACGCAATGGTCCAAAGAGTTCAGCAGGGCCGTTTTTCAGTCAATGTTTGGGCAGGAATACTCGGGAATGATGTTTTTTGTCCCGACAGGCATCCACTTTAGCTTCCTCGGCTTCACGGGTGAAATGATCTTCAGGTGACCCCAGTGGATCCACTTTTTCATCCGCCAGCGGCTATCGCTAATGGCTTGCAGAAACTGTTCGAGCGGCACCATCTATTGTGCAGTGTCTCCGAAGATGGCGAGTAATATGCCTTACCTGCAGGTTCGTCAACCATCCGTCGGGCTTGTATAGCCCGACACGGCTCGACCTTTCTCTCCGTGCAGTGTCTCGATGGCAGGGACAAAACAGACAGTCCCTCCGCGTAATGTATCCTTGCATCACCAATCGAAGAAGGATTTTTTCACAGTGAGCCGCACCAGGACGTCGGCTTCCTGCTCCTGAGTTCGCACCCGACACTACACCCGGCAGAGTCAACGGGTTGTTTGACCGTCTGCACGAATCGAGAGCGAGAGATAACATTTGCTCTCAGATATTCGGCTTACCAACTATACGAGTTCCTTTTTCCGCACCACCGCTGTTCCGTTCTTCTCTGTCGGAGTGGTCTTTGTCCGCGCGGAGAGCCGCTCACTGCGTTGCGGATATTTAGCAGTTATAAGTCTTCACTGATGCTTATCACATTTAGCCTGTGAGCTATTGCCTTTTTTGCAGAGGAATGCATTTCTTTTTAAAGTTACGCGATCTGATCGCATTCTGGTCTCCATCTTATATATGGTAAATTGACGTACTATAGACTCAGGATGCTAAATTGTACGACAGCTTTTGTGCATCTTGAACACATCTCAGCTGGTATCGTTGCACTCCTCTCTTCCTCTGTTATTAGTAACGAGCTTTATGGTTTTGTTTCGTGGCCTCTCCACGACACCTTCCTCTTTTCCTGCGACCGTCTGCCCCATGGTTAGGGCATTGCGACGGCGGAATTCTCAATCAATCGTATCCTTACACGATTTTCGGCCTTTAGACGCCCTAGAAGAGGTTTATCAAAGGAAGTTTTCAGCCGTCTTGGATCTATTCTTATTTCTGGGTTTTTCTGTTCATTCTGAGCTCTAACCCTCCTCTGAATGTAGCTTGGATTGCAGCTACAATTCTATCTACCGACATCTGACAATGATACTGAATACCTCATGAGATCCACGGTGCTCTATCCGAGATTTCACGCACATGATTGCTCAGCCGAGAGGAAGAAGCTTTTGGTTTTGGAGACTCATTCTCAAACCTATGGTGGGTGTCACCCCCCGGATATCTGAGTAGAGATTACAAACGGATTGGCGTTTTTTCGAACATTAGTTAGTGCACTGCAGCTCGCTCTGGCTCCGAGGGTGCTCTGTTCTTTGATGTACCCTTAATGGGCTGGCGAGCTCCATAGAAGGTAACCCTCCATGTAGATGGGTTTAGTTTTTTTCGGAACGACTGTTCCTAGCACTTTTTACGTTAACGCTCTTGCGCTAATAGTGTGCTACGCTTTAACGTTTTTTGCCGCAGATTTCAAGCCTGCAATATCACCGGAGATAGACGGAGATGGCGCGCACAGCGCAATATTTACTGTTCTCGTTTTTAATATTGTCTTCCTTGGCAATGTCATTACAGATGCCGCATCAGGATTTCCAGACATCGATGCTGCGTCACTACTGCCGATTCAGGCGTCCAATCGGGCTGAGACAGCATTTAGTCTTCTCGTCGCAGAGTTGGTTGCATTAATAGCAAACGTGAAACTTTGATGCTTCCTGGTTCTTCGCCCCTGATTTAGGAGCGACTGCTGTGTTTCTCATACCTCAATAGTATGATCTGCCTCAATTACTGGGAACTCCATAGGACGTTCACCTTCCAAGTGTGAAAGCAGATTCGTTTACCCGATATATTTGCCGATTCTTGCACTGTACTCTGCTATCGTATACTCCTTATACTATATCTATACTTACAAGTAACACTACCCAAGTGTCACACGCCGATTTTGATAAGCTTTGAATATGTTGTTGTCTAGGTCAAAATATGAGATACATATTTTTTTATATCGGCTCGTTTTGCCATTAAGGGGGTGAAACACCCTCTTGAAAAAAATCGGGTTTTATATTTCTTAGCGAATACCGTCGAAACAATAAAACATATAAGAAAAAGTTTCAAGTAAAAGTTTTATGGATTTTAATGTATTTTCTAACAGTGCAATCAGATTTTTCGAAAATGTCATATTTTTCGAAATTCCTTTCCCCCTTCACAATTTTTGAAAATTTTAAAATTTATCTTTCAGCAAAACTTCAAGCATATTTAACGACAATTCAACCATATATGATAAGGTCATATTCTGAAAACGCATTTCTCAAAAATAAGCTAAAAGTACCTCTATATCGCTACATACGCGCCCCGTTCGTATTCTCGTATTTAATACGCTAGTTACTCCTGGCAACAGTTTTTTCGCACAGAGATAACAATGAAGTCGGGGGATTACTTTTAATTAACAAAATAAGTCAGGTTCTCGCCCTCTGCCGGACCCAGAAATGGTCAACGTAGAGTTGACAAGAAAATTTTACTTTTTTTATTTTTTTCAATATTTCTAAATTTGTTTGTTTTTTTCTCTATAATTGCATATATACTAACATTTCTTATAAATTAACATATGTGTGTGTGTGTGTGTGTAGTGTAGTGTAGTGTAGTGTAGTGTAGTGTGATGTGTGTCACCGCAGGGATCAGGACCCCGGAGCTCGTCATTTCCCCGGTATTTTGTGACTCCAAACCCTCCCTGCGGTGTGTGTGCATGCGTGTGTGTTGATCCATAATAATAATCATTACTGTTGATAATTAGTGCAATAATGAGGAGCATTTCTAGTGTCTAACGCAAAGAAATGCTCTATACACATAGATTTTGTGCACCAAGCGCATCTGATAATTGCAATATTATTGCAATCCTTACAGCATGTATTGTTACGTCCCGGCTAATCGCGGCTGCAAATTTTGGAAAGCAGGGCTCGGACGTGTAGCACGGGACTAGATCACTGTTTCGGGTTACCGAATCCGAGGATTCTACCCGGGGATACTCGTGATCAGAGTGATTTCGCCAGGAGTGCAGTTCTCGCGGAAGGGTGCCAGGGTCGCTCTTTGTGAAAAATTTCGGTTCAAAAAAAAAGGGTGGCCGATGGCGAATTTATTCGAATTTACTTCCCCCTAATTAAACCGATCATTTCGTTATAACAACGCGTGCATCTATGGACCGGTCGGTAGGTCGTTAATTGTGCGGAACAATAGGTACAGATTACATCAATCACACGGGGCCCGATGTTCAATTTATGAGTCTCCGTTTTCGCGTACGCGTTATGATAGATGGGTCCGATTCGTGACGATGTGCATTGTTCGCATAACGCGGCTTGTGTTTCGACGTCTTTGTATCCGCGCGTGATCACGCAAAGTGCCATCGGGTTGTATGAAAATGAATCAACCTCATTAGATCATTAATGGACGACTGCCATACTGTTCTGACCTTTACTTTGAATGAGTTACTTTCATTAACTTATCATTAGAAAGCTGTAGTAATATTTTGAATTTTAACTTGACTGAGTCGATAACTTCATTAATTTATCATTAGGCCGGTGTAAGTTGAGAGGTAATAGTATGATAATTTCACTTACCCAGGGGTTCTTGGTTACTCTCGATCCAGCGCTGTACCTTGATCTCTTGTGCCAGCCTATCGTAATGAGTTCGGCGAGGGTCCCCCTCGGGAATATCTTGGCACAGAGGGTACCGCAGGTTGCATGAAATGGGGACCAGTCTCGTTGCCCACGTGGCTTCGTTGCTTCCGTTCGTGATTAGAATCACTCGATGTGATACGACAGAGTGGCTGGTCACTCTCGGTTTCGTGAGTCGCGTTGTGATCGAATTATTGTTATTCCTGTTAGTGTCACGGTCGCGTGGTCGGAAAAGTGCCTCGTACTCTGGGTCAATGTAGTGAGGCTCGATGCCGTAATACTGCGAGACAACGGTGTTCACTGACTCTAAGTTAGAAAATATACGAGCTAAACGTCTTGCTCGGTGTTTCTTTCCTCCTCGTCTCGTTTTCGGCATTAGAACTTCGTCATTTATGCAAAAGTTAATGTTAAAAACGTGCGCGCCTCAGTTAGGGTGTACCTTGTGATGAGAGTGGTGCGGAAAGGGATTCGTTACCGAGTGACCGTCCCGTGCGTTGTCCGCACTGTAAGAATGTCAGCTCAGCGGAATGAAGACCAACGTGCGTTGTCCGCACTGTAGGCTCGTTAGTTGGTTGCACACACACACAAACCCAATGACCGAAACTGAGGTAGCTGCGTAAAATTTATAGTCGCTGAATTATGATCAAATCGGCTTGGTGGTCAAAAATAAAATAAATCGTAAATTCAAGCACACAAAATACATATATTCTAAATAAAATGAATTGGTGGAAATACAATTGTTCTTACAAAATTTAAGTTAACTACTACGGTTATTAATGCTAACGTCTAACTCTAAGATAACTTTGAAGTACTAGTATTGAAAAATATTCTAAGTCGAGATACGAAGGTTGAAAAAAATATTCTAAGTCAAGATACGAAGATTGAAAAATATTCTAAGTCAAGATACGAAGATTGAAAAATATTCTAAGTTCGAAATACGAAGGAATGGAAAAGTTCTAAGTTCGAATTAGAGATTGAAATAGAAAAAGGCTAACCGTGGCCCTTGAGTGTCGAGTGAACCTCTTGGTTCGGAGTCGCGAGTCGAACTGAATTTTTCCGGTCCTGCACTGAGGTCCTTTGTTTTCGGCGGCTCGGTGCTGCGGCGGTTCGGTAGTGGGGGTCCCCTCTCTCGTGAGAGTGGGTTGGAGAGTGGGACGTCCCTCGTGGAAGTAGGAGTACCGACAAAATGGCGGTTCCGAGGTGCGTCTTGTGCGCGTCGTTCGGACCGTTGAGAGAAAAGAGAAAGTTCGATTTTTACCGGGACGTGACACCAGCGTAAATTCGCAGCGAAGCGTCATCCTATATTGAATATATAGTGCATGAATGCATTAATTATATCAATTTATTTGTGCGAGGCATACCCATTTATTTCAATTATATTTAAAGCGTTAAATCGCTTTTTCCCTTTTGAATA
Source organism: Ooceraea biroi (assembly GCF_003672135.1). NCBI lineage: Eukaryota > Metazoa > Arthropoda > Insecta > Hymenoptera > Formicidae > Ooceraea > Ooceraea biroi. Next base: position 26,624 of record NW_020825071.1, read on the forward strand.
CCATTAACAGCGACTTCATTCGCTGTGAGGTATCCTTTGAAAACAGTCGAGAGCGAACATTCGCTTCCATACCTGTCATATACCACGGCGTGTATAGCCGCCATTTTCTCATCCTTTAGCTCGGTATACGAACATATATGTTTCATTACACAATTAAGTCGTATTTAATATTTAAGTGAATTAAAATCAAATCATACCATTATTTGAAGGATAATTCGATTATAAACATTAATTTAACATTTGCATTACAAGTTTATTACATTTGTGTACTTAAATCAAGTGAGCATGGTAAAAAGTTCGACTCACACTAGTGACAATAGTACGACTTACGCTAGTGACAATTACGATAGTGACAATTACGCTAGTGACAATTACGATAGTGACAATTACGCTAGTGACAATATTAAGGAATTGCTGACTTACCATAAGGCAGTGCACGGTGAATTAATAACTTTAATTGTGGTTACAGTATATCACTAACAAGATTTAAGTTTAATAACTCACTCTAGTGACAATAGTACGACTTACGCTAGTGACAATTACGCTAGTGACAATTACGCTAGTGACAATATTAAGGAATTGCTGACTTACCATAAGGCAGTGCACGGTGAATTAATAATTTTAATCTTGGTTACAGTATATCACTAACAAGATTTAAGTTTAATAAATTACATAATTTTCGTTTATTGTATTGTTAAGCACGAACATAGATTCATTCGTCTGACTAATTCCTTATGTATACTACGTCTGACCAAATCATTATATATTCTACCTGATACATTCAATTTAGTCACAGGAGGTATATTTTATTTAATTACCAAATAAAGCATTACGAAATTATGAATAACAGTTAATAACGAATTAGAATCTATATTAATTTGTTTTAAATCATTATTTTATTCTTCAACTCCATCACCGTGTATGAGCATAAAAGTGCTCGTCTCCTTACTTTGTGTTACATTCCACTTAAAGAAAGGCATAGTAACCTGCCTACTTTCCTTTTGAGATATTTTATTTTATCAATCCTTTGCATATGAGCATTATTATTGCTCATCCTTTTCATTTTTCCATTAGTAAGAGCGAAGCGACGCCCTTATTTCCATATTATACCACTGTCATACACTACACAGCGACATAACTCTACGATTTTCTTTTCAATATTTTCCTATTCTTATACCATAATTTTGTTGAAGAAATAAGAGAGATAATAATTTAAATTCAGTTTTCATATATTAGATAATAGAGAGATATCAAGTTACAATCAATATTGATTACAATATTTACTTTTTGACAATCACAATTTCATCACCGTAAGAGTTAATCGCAAGCTCTCTCCATTCCCGGGTAAAGTCGGTGTATGCAGATTGACCCATAATCAAAAGAGAGCACCTGAAATCAAATCACCTGAGGGATAGATTTGGGACAGGTACCTGATCGTCTACATTCTCACTTCCCCGGACGTGACAAACAGACGGTCAAACAAAAAATTTGGTGGCAGCAATGGGATGGTTTAATGGTTTTGATTAACAAACGGCGATAAATTGATGGTTTAATGGTTTTGATTAACAAACGGCGATAAATTGATAGAATTGATTATTGAAATAAAATAATACAGTGAAAAGGAGATTTTCATTTTAATAATGTCATATCACACTCGTTCGCACGGATCATCCGAGGCTGGAGATAGTGCAATGGCCGAATTAGAAATCAAGCAGAAACAATTAAATGATAAAGAAAAATTATTATTAGAACAAGCAAGTGCGTTAAGAAACCAACAGGCAGAGTTAGAAAAAAG
>NW_020825072.1:0-20058 GCF_003672135.1 Ooceraea biroi
GTCATGTTGATCGATAATAACATGCAAAGAAACAAAATAGGACGGTTAAAAAGAATAAAAACAATAGAGCGATGTCATATCATAAGTTGAATTACATATAATAACAAATAAGAAGGAGTAAATTTTGGAATGTAATATTTATATATAAAAAATGGCAAGAAGTGAAATAGTTTGTGAAGTGGGTGAAGGTATAAATTGTTTAACGAAGAAGGAAAAAGGACAAACATTTGAAGGTGATGTAATTCTATGGAGAAAAATTAATATATATTTTTATTAAGATAAAAAAGAGAGAAACATTTTATAAGTAAAGAATGACAAGAATAGTGTTGATCTACATTTAGTCAAAAAGAGAAGTACGAATATTTAAATGTTGGAATATTGCAATAAAAGATTTTACTAGAATTTTGTTGGGTCTAAAATTTGAAGCGGTAAGCGAAAATAATTTGTTATAATTATATGAAGCTCTAGGTCATAAAGAGGAAACTAAATAGGGACCTCAATTTGAAAAATAATCCATTTTAAAGCGGGAGTGACGGCAAACAACTATTGGGAATCATCATTTTGTAGGCGTAAGGGCTAGATGTGCATGTGATGAAATTTTTTATCGCAGCCACGAGGATCATTGAAGAAACGCAGCAAAAAATTCGTAAAGTATTTATGTTAAAACACAATCGAGAGACGGTTTATGTTTTCACAATGATTATAGTGTAGAAAGTTTTATGCAGAATATTAATGAGTATTAAGAAGTTAACAAGTTGAAAAGCAATTAAGTCAAGAATCAATTAGTAGAACAATTTAAATATAAAGGAAATAAAAGTGTTTACATCCACAAAATATTAAGAAGGAAATTAAATCGTTAATTATTATAGTAATAAAAAGTATACTGTACACTGGATTACATTCATAGTAAAGGATTATTGAATAATATTTTAATGGATATATTTTGAGTGTTGCTGGAGAATTTATTAGAAGTATAAATTATTACGCATTTAATCTAGTAATTTAAGTATATGTAACAACACCATATGACGAATCACCAGCTTATTGATAGTGCAAATAACCATAATAGAATTATTGGTTAATTTAAAGATTGTTAAATCGATTAAATTAAGACTAAGTCATTGTGGATGGAATAATTTAATAATACGGTTTTTATAATATAAATTCGGACGGCCGCGGACAACCAATGAGGTTGCTGTTATTATAATGTTTATAATACCAGAACGGAAAGAAATAGGAAACGGTGCAGATACAATACACGTGTATAATCTATATATTATATAGCATCACCTATATATATAAAGAGAAAATTAATTGGTTGAGTGAGATTTTATAAGTTTATTAGAATGGAAATCTTAGAAAATAAGATAATTTTAGATGAATTTAATATAGAGCTTATTAATGGTATATAGACCTACTGGAATTAGCAAATAATTGTGTCTTAATTAATCAAATAATTGTAAATTGTAGTGTATTCTCCTTATTTACCCTATTCAGTGGATTTCCAAATTCTTATTAGGCTTTTTGTGTCGTAACTTTATACGTGTGATTAACTGTCTTATTCAAATTAAATATTCAAAATAATTCTGTAATGCTCTAGTAAGCAGTTTAAATGTGTCCCTTAAGAATTATAAAGACGAGAGAGATCCCGCTTGACATAATGTCGACATATTTTATAAATGCTACGCTGAGTCCTTGAGTAGACGTCTGTACTTAATATAATGACAGGTCGTCTTAAGAGTGAGTTAATTCATAATTCATATTTAATTAGAAGAACGTTACAATATTTGTTGGGCTGTAGACGACTTATATACTAGTGAAGATTAATTATACTTAATAGATATTAATTATTTAAGATTATTTAAATATATAGAATTAATATAAAATGAACGTCAACTCAACGATATAAATTGGTTTATAACATAACAATGACGGGGAATGCATAGATATATAACAAATAGTGAAGATATAATCAAGATGATGATATTTACGTTTAAATATCTTTTGGCGGGTCTAGTGATAAGAAGATAAAGTTATTTATTAATCATGAATCGTTATAGGTGTGCTAGTGGTTGATTAATTAATAGACGGATGACATTGTGTTCAACACCGGGTATAATTATTTAGTTAACACAATATCAAGGTTAAGTCCTCAGTTAATGGCTGAAATCTTAGAACATATGCATCTGAAATATTTCATAATAGTGGGTGTAATATGGACTAAATATAATGTGCTGTTGGAGTATACTCGCGAGATGTACATTAGTTCTGAAGTCAGAGTAAACACAGTTATTAGTGCAGCCAGACTTTGCTGGGTCAATAAATTATATGTCTTTAATGCCTTGGTAAATAATACCGGGAGAATATTACCGATTTCAAATGCAGGTTAGTAATCTTTGACTAAGAATTACATCACATCAACAAGATGATGGTCTAGATAATTTTCTTTGATTTACTATGGATTTTAATTTCGGTGCTTTTGATAATATTTTCCTTATAAATTATCAGCGTTGGGGGAGTTAAAATCCAGATTATTTCTCTATGCTTTTGTATAATAAGCTGATATGGATATGTTCAACCTTATGATTTGTAATGTATGTGTTTGTCTATAGATTCTCGTACTATTAGACTCAAGCTCAACGATTTCGAAGACTCCACATTATTACATCACACTCACGGGACATATGGCTAGTTTTTCGTATTCCTCACATTAACAAAGAAATATGTTTCGGAATATAGAGAAGATATTTCTCATAGTAGGGTTTGCTCAATATGATAGTAGGTGTGAGTAGAGGCAATGATGCCTACATCACAGCGCTACTAATCAGCTTAGTAAATTTGAATGAGATTTTCATAAGTTGTGTCGGTTTTTCAGTAAATCGTATTTTAGTGCAAGAATCTCGACGTCCACTTTCACTGTTTTTTCGTTTGAATGACTACGATGCGTTCACTTATAGTTATAAGGAGAAAATGCGATATACCTTAGCGGTTAAATTTCATGGGACCCGAAAAGACTTAGACTAAAATATGATCTCTATCTATGGAATCACGGATAAATATTTATGTAATGTTCTTTATTGACTAAAGTTAGTCGAATAAGGGCTGCATGCCTATTTGTAAGCTTCAGAATAGAAATCGTTATATCTCATTGACTCACTGTTTAATTGTATATGACATAATATATTAGACTACACATATTTTGTGTTATGTACATATCACCGACTTCATAATTAAGAAAATTGATCGGGACTTATAATGCAGAGTTGTCACACTATATATGAAACTCACTCAGACTTTTCATTGTATTAAATACACCAGACATACTAATATTCTCATAATGTTTACATATACATTCGTTAAATATATACAATTATAATTTTGACAACGTACGAACAGCAATGTCTCTGTTAATGTCTATATATAATATCAGTTTACTTTCACTCGTACTTAATAAAATCATATTTGGGCCGTACTTGTCTTATACTCTGGCTTTAGATGATTAATATAGTTTTGTCGCTCCGATTACTTATATATAGATAGCGATCAGAAACTATTATTGAGGATATTCTGTAGAAGGACCAGTTAGCGATAGTTGTCTAGAGCAGGTACTTTACTATAAAGTGATCTAAGTATTTGTTTACCATCATAATTATGTGTTCTTATCTTTTGGTAGTTCTGATACTATTACAAATATTTCATTCTCATGGTCAAGAAGAGATAGACTATAACCATGTGATCTTGAGAGAGGCTTAATTGTATTTAGTGTTATCCAGATGGAGGGCATTATACTATGAGTTAAGAAATATGATATTAATTTTATATTAATATTATAATTCTTTCACATATATTACAAGTACTTCATCGTTAGCCTTTCTTTATATATAGTGAAAACATACTTTAGATATGTATGAGTTATTTGCTACGACATATAGTAAATACAAATAAAAAATAAACTAACAAAATTAATATAATATGTTAATCGGTATGATTTATAAAGACGCTTCGATATCATATAATCGATCTTAAATTATTATATTACTACAGTATATTATACTTACAGTTATTATACTAATTGACTGAATAAATATATAATGATATTACGAGTTTATAATTTAATTTATTTTAAGCTGCTAGTAGTATATATAAAGCTTGGTTTAATATATCATATTATTACTTGATATTTTGTGTCATTGGTCTTTGGGGTTTTATTAAGTAGATGTTTTCTAGAATATATGTAATATCATATATTATGCGTAATATATAATACGTGGTTTAATTAATCTGATAATTATCGACTAAATATAAAGCATAATATCTACGTAATATAATTTTTGTGTTATTTGTACTTTTAGATTATCTATTATTTTTCTATTATATACTGCTTTATTATTACTTTAGTATTATTTATTTTAAAACTATGAAATTCAAAGTAAAGATTGTTAAACATAATAATACGTGTATGTGTTAGAGTTGCAGTAATTATATTCTTTGTTAGAACTAATAACAGATCATACTGTAACGTTAGCTGGTGAATAGATAATAAGTAGTGTAAGTTCAAGATGTAAGTATCTGGCTGCATATAAAAATAAAATATAGTTGGTTATTAAATTAATAATTAATGTTGCAAATAGCAATATTACAAAATGGGTTGTATGAGTGTGTGTACGATTGGTACTTATTCCAATTTGCATTAATTTATAAGAGAATAAGTTATTGCGTGGTGTACTCAATCGAAGGAGATGTGTTTTTGCAAATAATTTCAGACGAACCAACGTTATTTAGTAAGTCTGTTGTATAAAAGTGGGTTTCACTATCCGTTCAGTTACACACTATCTTGGCGTGCTGAGTTGGAATGAATTTGCGTAACGTGTGGTTCTCGACGGCAGTAAAAGACTTCGATTAAATCACTGTTTCCAACAGATACGGATCGATCGTCGGTCACTTGACGGATGGAACTCGTTCATACTTGTGATGGTGGTGGGTCTCTGGCTGTAACTCTGTGTGCCAAATTAGGCGTAGACATGATTAATTCATAAATGCGAAGCTTCTATATAAGAGTGTTGGCTAACGCAGTGCCATAACGCCAACGAGTAATGAAGTATCATGCAGTTCGTTCAGAAGTATCATTTTCAATAGTGAAAGAGATTAAATCGCTGTTATAATACCCCTTTTGAATAGCCATTAAATAAAGCGAACTTCATTCGCTGTGAGTTATCCCATTGAAAAACAGTCGAAGAGCGAGGACATGTTAGTCGACCTTTCAGTACCGTTGGATAATCAACCGATCGGGGGAGTGAGTAAATTGAGCCGAGCCTATTATGGTCGTACTTTAACTCATACACTCTTATTAAGAAACTAGGCTTACTAGCTGCTGGCTAAGAATCCCTTATGGACCTGTAGCTGATTTACGCGCAAAATTAAGTCGTCCGTATTTAATACTTTTCAAGATTGAATTAAAATTAACCATGCTATATACCATTTTAATCTTCTTGATCAAGCAGACAAGACTACGTAATCGATTATAAAAAATTAAATTTAAATTTAGCCATTTACAAGTTTTATTACATTTGTGATATTAAATGCGAGTGAGACAATGGTAAAAGAGTTCGACTCACTACTGAGTGACAATAGGTACGCCTTACGGCTAAGTGGCAAGAAATTACATAGTGAAAATTACGAGCATAGTGGGACAATTACGAAATAGTGAAAATTAGCGCATACGTAGACAATCATTAAGGAAGCTTGCTGGACTATGACCAATAAGGCAGTGCACGTGAATTAATAACTTTTAATTTGTGGTTACAGTATTCAACTAAACAAGAAGAATTTAAGTTTAATAGGACTCACTCTAGTGACATGAATAAACACTTACGGCTAGTGACAATTACGCTAGTGGACAATTACGCTAGTGACAATATTAAGGAATTGCTGACTTTACCATAAGGCAGTGCACGGTGAATTAATAATTTTAATCTTGGTTACAGTATATCACTAACAAGATTTAAGTTTAATAAATTACATAATTTTCGTTTATTGTATTGTTAAGCACGAACATAGATTCATTCGTCTGACCAATTCCTTATGTATACTACGTCTGACCAAAATCATTATATATTCTAGCCTGATACATTCAATTTAGTCACAGGAGGTATATTTTATTTAATTACAAATAAAGCATTACGAAATTATGAATAACAGTTAATAACGAATTAGAATCTATATTAATTTGTTTTAAATCATTATTTTATTCTTCAACTCCATCACGTGTATGAGCATAAAAGTGCTCGTCTCCTTACTTTGTGTTACATTCCACTTAAAGAAAGGCATAGTAACCTGCCTACTTTCCTTTTGAGATATTTTATTTTATCAATCCTTTGCATATGAGCATTATTATTGCTCATCCTTTTCATTTTTCCATTAGTAAGAGCGAAGCGACGCCCTTATTTCCATATTATACCACTGTCATACACTACACAGCGACATACGCTGTGATTTTCTTTTCAATATTTTCCTATTCTTATACCATAATTTTGTTGAAGAAATAAGAGAGATAATAATTTAAATTCAGTTTTCATATATTAGATAATAGAGAGATATCAAGTTACAATCAATATTGATTACAATATTTACCTTTTGACAATCACAATTTCATCACCGTAAGAGTTAATCGCAAGCTCTCTCCATTCCCGGGTAAAGTCGGTGTATGCAGATTGACCCATAATCAAAAGAGAGCACCTGAAATCAAATCACCTGAGGGATAGATTTGGGACAGGTACCTGATCGTCTACATTCTCACTTCCCCGGACGTGACAGTATACAAGGTGGTCAGTGTCTTACACCGTATGAGGAGGGAAAGATCGATCATGAATGCCTTGAAGCATTCATAAACGGACTACCGTCTGATTTATTGGTACGCGTAAAATTAGAGGGAAGAATATATGATTTGGATAATGCCATAACAAGAACAATTCAGTTGACCAAAACATTAGAGGCAGAATCACGTCGGAAAAAACCCACGAGTAATTTAAAATATAATTTTTCTCCACGAGTAGATTTTCCGCCACGAAATAATAATATGGAACCTCGAGCTGTAGATTCATCGTGGTCTCGCGATGTATTACCTTCTTCGCAAACAGTGAATCCAATTCGCCGTCCTAACGTACCGTTTTATAAGGGAGGCCCGATTATTAAACCTTTAACACCGGGACAACCAGGACCAAATACTCCGCAAGATCAAGTTTGTCATTATTGCAAAACTCCAGGACATTTTATTAATAATTGTCGCAAGTTGGCGTATAAGAAATCTTTAGAAACCTCTGGAAATATAAATATGAATAAAGAAAGCACTAAGAATTCGGGAAACGCCGAAGGCGTTCCGGGAACAAGCGGTGTCCGCCCGAGCGCAGGTATACTAGGACACCCGAATTCCCCAAAGACAGTTCAGTTTCGGGAACCGATAACTCAATAGCTTTGCAGGCCGTAAAGGTAACTAAGATTTTTAAGGCAACCCAGGCACCCATCATTACACTTGCATCTTCAAAGTTAAAGGGTAATTGTACTTTTATGATAGATTCAGGATCCGACATAAATTTGATAAAGGAAAAGTATGTTGATACAGATATTTTGATTAATAAATATCATACTTTTAACTTACAGGGAATTAGTCCTAATGTTATTTCCACTTTAGGATCGGTCGATATACCATTATTGGGAGAATTAGTACAGTTTCACATAGTACCGGACAACATAAATTTTGTACAATGCGGTATTCTCGGTACTAGTCTTTTGAGGAAGCATAACGCTTCCATAGATTTTAAGAACAAACGGTTAATTTATGATGACACATGTATGCCATTTACCGAGGTAGAGTACATACATCTTGAGCCACGTTCAGTTACACCGTTTCATGTTAAGATTGTAAATCCTGAGGTGAAAAGCGGATACATACCCTTGATTAAGTCCGTTGAGGGAATTTACCTTGGGAAAGCTCTTGTTACTAATATAAACGGAAAGGCACACCTTCCCATATATAATACTACAGATTTAGCATACGACATGGAGGTTCCCTCCATTGTTTTGGAAGAATATGATATTGCTAATCCTTTCAAAAACTCTGAAATCTCTGAGGAGGTTCAGTTAGCTCCTGCCGCCCGAGGGCATGCAGAAAGCCCAGTCTTACGTCGTACCAATCGTTATGAATCCCTTATTAATCCTAGTAATTTGGAAAAATCTCCATTTGAAACCCAGGAACCATGCCGAGGCAAGGAAATGCCCTGTGGTAATTTTAGTTGGAACCAATCAGTCCCTGATCATCTTGGTAGTTTTAGTATTACTTACAAAACCCCACAGGAAAGGGTTAAAGTAATTTCGCAGTTATTACGCATGGATCATCTCAACTCCGAGGAAAGAGATAATCTTCTTGCTTTGATTAACGATTATCAGGACAGATTTCAGTTGCCAACTGATCATTTAGAACATACAGATGCTACACAGCATTCTATCCCAACCATAACTGAAGTTCCTATCCATCAGAAGCAATATCGTTTTTCCCCTTTTCATAAAGATGAAATTAATAGACAAGTAGATGCTTTATTAGCTGATGGCATAATAGAACATTCTACTTCCCCTTACAATTCACCAGTTTGGATAGTACCTAAGAAATCAGATTCTTCAGGAAATAAAAGATGGAGAATGGTTATAGATTTTCGCCACCTCAATGAAAAAACTATAGGAGATGCGTACCCTCTTCCAAATATTACAGATATTCTTGACCAATTAGGAAATGCAAAATATTTTACGGTATTAGATTTAGCCTCCGGGTTTCATCAAATACCAATGAATCCGAAAGATGCGTGTAAAACAGCTTTTTCCACACCGTACGGGCATTATCAGTATAAACGAATGCCATTTGGATTAAAGAATGCCCCTTCTACTTTTCAACGATTAATGGATACCGTACTTATCGGATTACAGGGAAATGAATTATTTGTTTACGTTGACGACATAGTTATTTATGCTCGATCATTGCAAGAGCACAATGTAAAAATTGCAAGACTAATGAAAAGATTAAGGGAAGCCAACCTTAAATTACAACCTGATAAATGCGAGTTTCTTCGCAAAGAAGTTGGATATTTAGGACACATAATTAGTTCTGAAGGTGTTAAACCAGATCCTGAAAAGGTTAAAGCTATCAAGAATTTTCCAATTCCACGTAATGCCAAAAATATTAAACAATTTCTTGGCTTGGCAGGTTATTACAGACGATTTATACCAGAATTTTCAAAAATTGCTAAACCATTAACCGAGTTATTGAAGAAAGATCGACCTTTTGTTTGGGAATCTCCGCAAGCAGTAGCGTTTGCTACTCTCCAGAATTTTTTGTGCACGGAACCTATATTGCAATATCCAGATTTTACACAGCCTTTTATTTTAACTACAGATGCATCCGGATATGCAATTGGAGGCGTTTTAAGTCAGGGAAAAATAGGAAAAGATTTACCTGTCGCATATGTTTCGCGTATACTTAATAGAGCAGAACAAAATTATTCAACCATAGAGAAAGAATGTTTGGCTATGGTATATTGCACGAATCATTTTAGGCCATATTTGTACGGAAGGAAGTTTACTATCGTTACGGATCACAAACCTTTAGTTTGGTTACATTCCATTAAAGATCCATCTTCAAGACTTTGGAAATGGAGAACTAAGTTGGCAGAGTTCGATTATGATATTCAATATAAAAAAGGAAGCTTGAATAATAACGCCGATGCGTTATCACGAAATCCACCATTAGCTGTAACATTACCTTTAATTACAGATCTACCTGATACATTGGATGAATCATCCAATGAATCTTTATTTTCATTTCCAACAAGTCGACCTCCAGATACAGTTATTTCTAATTACGATCATATTAATGAACAATCACAGGAACCGATAGAGCAACCTATTGAAATTATAAAGGAAGATAATCAGGAAAATTTAGAGGAAGGCACCCCGGTAAACACTAACGAGCCATTAAATTTCGAATCAGAGGAAGACATATTTTATAGCCAAGATTCTAGTAGCGAAGAGGAGGACCAAAACGAGTTAGTCCGCGCAACTCTGTACCTATAGCGGTAGGAGAGGACGCTTCACGGGTAACAATAACGGAAACTCGCGATAATTTGTTAAAGCAAAGTGATAATTTGGTAATATTTATTTATTTAAACGGAAATCCATTGGACAACGGCGCAAGGGAATTGCAAAGTGCCGGACTGTTCCCCAAATATCAGGATATTATGTACGAAAGAGTTAAGGTTTCCGCATTAAGGAACAAAACGTTAATTGCTTTACCCTTGAAATTAAACGATCGAACTTTGGTAGAAACCAACAATATTAAAAGTTGTGCATCATCTTTAGCAGATGCAATACGGGAATTACACTTAACTTCGATCAGTATAAGGAAAACGAATAAGTTCGATGACATACCATGGGGATATGTCCAAAAACAAATTATTAAATATTTAAATGATTTCACAATTAAGGTAACTATTTGTCATGGTCTTGTTCAGACCCCAACAGAAATTGAAAGATTACCGTTGATAGAAGAAACGCACTCTTCAGCAGTAGGAGGACATAAAGGCGTAACAAAAACTTACAATAGATTACGACCCCATTATTATTGGAATACAATGAAAAAGGATATACAGCAATTTATTCAGAAATGCAGGCATTGTCAGTTACGGAAATTAACGAGAATAAAAACAAAGCAACCAATGATAATCACGGATACTCCAGGTCGTGCTTTTGATAAAGTATCCATGGACATTGTAGGACCACTACCTGCAACAAAAAGAAAGAACATATATATTTTAACAATACAGGATCTATTGACTAAGTATTCAGTTGCCATACCTTTACATGAAGCTACTTCATTAACAATAGCTGATGCTTTTATTAAACATTTTATTTGTTTGTATGGAACACCTAAGATAATTTTAACGGATCAAGGTGCCAATTTTTTGTCTTCTTTAATGAGAAATATTACAAAGAAATTTAATATCAGACATTTGAAAACTACAGCTTACCATCCACAATCAAATGGATCTATAGAGCGATCACACCACGTGTTAATAGAATATCTTAAGTTACAAATCAGTAAAGACAAGAATGGGACGAATACATACCTATGGCTATGTTTTCTTATAATACGAGTGTACACGAGAGTACTCAGTACTCCCCATTTCAGTTAGTATTCGGGCGAATACCTCGTATCCCAAGCTCTTTTGTTCCCACAGAGGAAGAAACGGATATAACATATTGCGAATATTTAACAAATTTGTTTCATAAGTTAAACGAAATACAGGAAATGGCCAGACAAAATTTGATACAATCAAAAGAACGAAGCAAGCGATATTATGACAGACAAGTGCGCCCATATGATTTTAAGGAGGGGGATAACGTCTTTTATTGAAAGAACCACGTAAAGGAAATTCGCTGACAATACCGGACCTATCAAATATTGGAAATATTACCACCATAATGCAAAATTTGTTTCAAAATCAACCCGAGTAGTCCATATGGACAAACTCAAAATATCCCATTAATCTGATGATAATTATTTGTAGTTCAATAAAATGACGAGCTCAAAACAGAATCAATGTCATTGATCGCACACTGTGACGTCCTGACGTCCACCTCACACCCATTTTTAATTTTTTTTATTTGCAATATTAATTATTAATGTATAACCGCTGATAGTTATTTTTGAGCGCCATTGATACTTACCATTTTTGCTTCACTACTTATTATTAACCACAGGCTTACGTACAGTAGTCTGTTATTAGTCTAACCAAGAATATTATTTACTTGGCAACCTAACCGACACATATATTATGTTAAAAGCTTTAGCTTGATACTAGTTTTAATATAAAAATATATGAAGTAATTATATTAACATATATAAAGGAAAAGAAAATATTAAAAGGACAAAAACAATATATATGTATAACTTAGTTATATGCTTTATGATAGATTTATTTAATTAATTTAGTCACGTATATATATATATATATATATATATATATTTCTGAAACATAAAAACAAAAACATACATAAAATCAGTAAAATATATAAAAACAGTTTTATATACTCTAGCAGTTAAATAAAATAATTTTGAAACATTTATTAATAATTTGATAGATTTATAATATAATATTACGAGATTGGTAATATTTAAGATCGTTTGAACTGTAATACCATGAAGGTTTTTATAGGTGTAGCAAAACCATTGAGCTACTTAATATTGTTTATTATATAAAAAGTATTAATGTTAGTTGTAATAATTGAAAGAATTAATTTAAAAATATATCTTATTATATGGTTATATAGCCATTGATAAGTATTACAAATTTGGCTTAATACATTTGGGTTCTTGACAGGATAAAATATTTAATTATTTTTAATAACAAAGAAACAAATTGATTTGAAATGGATTTTATTATACTATAGTAAAGTCCTTTGCAAGTAGGTAATTTTCGTTAAAACCAATAGGGTCGGTTATTATATAAAAACAGGAAAAATCAATTAGTTATTTAAGACAAGAGTAAAAATAATGCCGGCGGAATTGAGTTTTATTAAGTGACGGTGTAGCTTTGATAGTTATTATAATTTACGGAGACATTTGGTGTTGATTGTTGTACAAGGTCATAAGTTGTTATTAATAACAATTAAAGGAGTAAATTTTGGAATTAATTTTATTATACAATGAAATAGTTTTGTGAGTGTAGTAAATTGTATTACCACATTTGAAGTGATTTATCGTATAGAAAAATTAATATTATTTTATAACATAAAAGGAGAAACATTTTATAAGTAAAAGAATGTAGAATATTTGTCTACAATCTTAGTCAAAAAGAAGTACGTATTTAAATTTGCGAAATTGCAATAAAAGTTTACTAAATTTTTGGGTCTAAAATTTGAACCGTAAGGAAATAATTTGTTATAATTATATTGAAGCATCTAGGTCATAAGAGGAAACTAATAGGGACCTCAGATTTTGAAAATAATCATTTTTACGGAAGTGACCAACAACTTTTGGGAATCATCATTTTTAGCTAGGCTGATGGTACCTGTGATGAAATTTTTCTTATCGCACCACGGGATCATTGAGAAACCACAAAAATTGCAAAGTCACTATTTGTTAAACAAATCAGCGTTATTTTTCAATATTTATAGTGTAGAAAGTTTTAATGAAATATTAATAGTTTAGAAGTTACAAAGTTAAAAACAATTAAAGTCAAAATCAATTAGTGAACAATTTAATATAAAAGGAAATAAGTTGTTTAACCCAAAAATATTAAGAAAAGAATAAATCGTTAATTAATTATGAATAAAAGTATATTACACATGGTATTACATTCATAGTAAGGATTATTGAATTTATTTAATGGAATATTTTATGTTACTGAGCATTAATTTAAGTATATAATTATTACGCATTTAATCTGTTAATAATTAAGTATATTAACAACACCATATACGAACACACTTATATATGTGCATATAACCCATAAAAGAATTATTGGTTATTTAAGATTTTATGAATTAATTAAGACTAACATTGTATTGGAATAATAATTTTATACGGTTTAATTATAATATTAAACCCGGCACACCAATAGTTGCTTTATTACTAATTTTATAATAACCAAAGAATAGACGTGCAAGTACATACACGTGTATATCTATATATATAGGCATCCCTATATATATAAGACAATTATTGGTTGAGTGAGATTTTATAAGTTTATTAGAATGAATCTTGAAATAATAATTTTAGATGATTTAATTACATTATTAAAGGCTCATGATACCAATAATTGATTTTACAATAATTTATAATGATTATTATTTCACTGAATGCGTTATATTATTAAGTAGACGTATGCAGGGTCTTATAATAATTCATGCATAAGACTAGGAGCATATAAGATGCATATGTCAAGCGTTATAATTTTAAGGATTAAATTTGTGAGCATTACAGAATTATTTAAATATTAATTTGAATAAGACAGTGAACACAGCGTTAAGTAACAAAGGAATAAAGATTTAAATTCACGAAGGAATATTATTTCATGATGACTAATTGTAAAAGACGGTGACTTGTCGGCACCTGATTGAAATAATAATCCAAGACCGCTGTCTTAATCAAAGGTTGAATAGATATCTCGAGCAAGACATATCGGCAGGAAGTTGCAGCTGCCATTTGATTCGGAGAAACTCCGGTTGATTAAAAAGCATAACAGATGAGCGATAATTCTGTACTGGAATTTCATGTTGAACTTACGCGTCAAAATACGTTTATCTTTTGTAAGCGTTGAGCTCACCGTTGAGCTCATCGTCCCCACTAGACGCACCGTGAGACCAATCCCACCACTTAAGTTTTCGATCCCACCATAAGAATCTTCGAAAACGAAGAACCAATGAGTTAAGTGGGCAGAGCCTCCCTACTATTTTAGTTTTTGCTTTAACCGTAGCGTCCCCACTTATTGTAATCCCTTCTCGAGCTACAGGGACCCTGTCCCCACGCATCATAATTTTTGAGTATATAACGTGATGCAGCAGCCAGAGAAAAGACTCACACTTTAGACTCACACTTTTACACACACCTTTTACACTGTACCTTTTTGACGACCCTTTTTAGACTACACTTACTTTTAATTAATTATTGGAGTCGCTAGCTAGCGTAAATTCGCTAACTAAGCGTAAAATATAACGTAGAGCCAGTGAAGTTTGAGTTATTACCAAAGTCTGATTGACTTATTCTTGTGCTGCTACATCATCAAGTGCTTCCTGACCTGAGGGTTAGATTTGTGCGAACGCTTGTGAGTAGATTTATTTAATTATTTTATACTCGCTGCTCTTATGGAACGTTATACTTGTACTCCATATACATACTACACATTTTGACAGATTTATAAAGTTTCAATACATTATTATATTTACAGTTACTTAATATTTTCGAATTATAATTAGTTGTGAAACAATTACTGGCCTGAGGGTTCAGATTTATATGACATTTGCGAATAAAATTATTTCAAGTAACACATATATTCATATTGTAACCAACTTCTATATTACACTTGAATTTAGTAATAAACTTTTGATTAATTTAATTGTTCATTAAATATACCCTTCAATTATTATTGTTTAATCATTGAGAATAATGTTAGTGGTACAACAGTTGCAATTAACCATAATTTAACTTTAACTTTTGTTCAGAATCGCTCGCCAGCGTAAATTCGCAGCGAAGCGTCATCCTATATTGAATATATAGTGCATGAATGCATTAATTATATCAATTTATTTGTGCGAGGCATACCCATTTATTTCAATTATATTTAAAGCGTTAAATCGCTTTTTCCCTTTTGAATACCATTAACAGCGACTTCATTCGCTGTGAGTTATCCTTTGAAAACAGTCGAGAGCGAACATTCGCTTCCATACCTGTCATATACCACGGCGTGTATAGCCGCCATTTTCTCATCCTTTAGCTCGGTATACGAACATATATGCCTCATTACACAATTAAGTCGTATTTAATATTTAAGTGAATTAAAATCAAATCATACCATTATTTGAAGGATAATTCGATTATAAACATTAATTAACATTTGCATTACAAGTTTATTACATTTGTGTACTTAAATCAAGTGAGCATGGTAAAAAGTTCGACTCACACTAGTGACAATTACGCTAGTGACAATTACGCTAGTGACAATATTAAGGAATTGCTGACTTACCATAAGGCAGTGCACGGTGAATTAATAACTTTAATTGTGGTTACAGTATATCACTAACAAGATTTAAGTTTAATAACTCACACTAGTGACAATAGTACGACTTACGCTAGTGACAATTACGCTAGTGACAATTACGCTAGTGACAATATTAAGGAATTGCTGACTTACCATAAGGCAGTGCACGGTGAATTAATAATTTTAATCTTGGTTACAGTATATCACTAACAAGATTTAAGTTTAATAAATTACATAATTTTCGTTTATTGTATTGTTAAGCACGAACATAGATTCATTCGTCTGACCAATTCCTTATGTATACTACGTCTGACCAAATCATTATATATTCTACCTGATACATTCAATTTAGTCACAGGAGGTATATTTTATTTAATTACCAAATAAAGCATTACGAAATTATGAATAACAGTTAATAACGAATTAGAATCTATATTAATTTGTTTTAAATTATTATTTTATTCTTCAACTCCATCACCGTGTATGAGCATAAAAGTGCTCGTCTCCTTACTTTGTGTTACATTCCACTTAAAGAAAGGCATAGTAACCTGCCTACTTTCCTTTTGAGATATTTTATTTTATCAATACTTTGCATATGAGCATTATTATTGCTCATCCTTTTCATTTTTCCATTAGTAAGAGCGAAGCGACGCCCTTATTTCCATATTATACCACTGTCATACACTACACAGCGACATAACGCTACGATTTTCTTTTCAATATTTTCCTATTCTTATACCTTAATTTTGTTGAAGAAATAAGAGAGATAATAATTTAAATTCAGTTTTCATATATTAGATAATAGAGAGATATCAAGTTACAATCAATATTGATTACAATATTTTCCTTTTGACAATCACAATTTCATCACCGTAAGAGTTAATCGCAAGCTCTCTCCATTCCCGGGTAAAGTCGGTGTATGCAGATTGACCCATAATCAAAAGAGAGCACCTGAAATCAAATCACCTGAGGGATAGATTTGGGACAGGTACCTGATCGTCTACATTCTCACTTCCCCGGACGTGACACAGTCCGGCACTTTGCAATTCCCTTGCGCCGTTGTCCAATGGATTTCCGTTTAAATAAATAAATATTACCAAATTATCATTTTGCTTTAAAAACTATCGCGAGTTTCCGTTATTGTTACCCGTGAAGCGTCTCTCCTACCGCTATAGGTACAGAGTTGCGCGGGACTAACTCGTTTTGGTCCTCCTCTTCGCTACTAGAATCTTGGCTATAAAATATGTCTTCCTCTGAAAATTTTCCTGATTATCTTCCTCTACAATTTCAATAGGTTGCTCTATCGGTTCCTGTGATTGTTCATTAATATGATCGTAATTAGACATAACTGTATCTGGAGGTCGACTTGTTGGAAATGAAAATAAAGATTCATTGGATGATTCATCCAATGTATCAGGTAGATCTGTAATGAAAGGTAATGTTACAGCTAATGGTGGATTTCGTGATAACGCATCGGCGTTATTATTCAAGCTTCCTTTTTTATATTGAATATCATAATCGAACTCTGCCAACTTAGTTCTCCATTTCCAAAGTCTTGAAGATGGATCTTTAATGGAATGTAACCAAACTAAAGGTTTGTGATCCGTAACGATAGTAAACTTCCTTCCGTACAAATATGGCCTAAAATGATTCGTGCAATATACCATAGCCAAACATTCTTTCTCTATGGTTGAATAATTTTGTTCTGCTCTATTAAGTATACGCGAAACATATGCGACAGGTAAATCTTTTCCTATTTTTCCCTGACTTAAAACGCCTCCAATTGCATATCCGGATGCATCTGTAGTTAAAATAAAAGGCTGTGTAAAATCTGGATATTGCAATATAGGTTCCGTGCACAAAAAATTCTGGAGAGTAGCAAACGCTACTGCTTGCGGAGATTCCCAAACAAAGGTCGATCTTTCTTCAATAACTCGGTTAATGGTTTAGCAATTTTTGAAAATTCTGGTATAAATCGTCTGTAATAACCTGCCAAGCCAAGAAATTGTTTAATATTTTTGGCATTACGTGGAATTGGAAAATTCTTGATAGCTTTAACCTTTTCAGGATCTGGTTTAACACCTTCAGAACTAATTATGTGTCCTAAATATCCACTTCTTTGCGAAGAAACTCGCATTTATCAGGTTGTAATTTAAGGTTGGCTTCCCTTAATCTTTTCATTAGCCTTGCAATTTTTACATTGTGCTCTTGCAATGATCGAGCATAAATAACTATGTCGTCAACGTAAACAAATAATTCATTTCCCTGTAATCCGATAAGTACGGTATCCATTAATCGTTGAAAAGTAGAAGGGGCATTCTTTAATCCAAATGGCATTCGTTTATACTGATAATGCCCGTACGGTGTGGAAAAAGCTGTTTTACACGCATCTTTCGGATTCATTGGTATTTGATGAAACCCGGAGGCTAAATCTAATACCGTAAAATATTTTGCATTTCCTAATTGGTCAAGAATATCTGTAATATTTGGAAGAGGGTACGCATCTCCTATAGTTTTTTCATTGAGGTGGCGAAAATCTATAACCATTCTCCATTATTTATTTCCTGAAGAATCTGATTTCTTAGGTACTATCCAAACTGGTGAATTGTAAGGGGAAGTAGAATGTTCTATTATGCCATCAGCTAATAAAGCATCTACTTGTCTATTAATTTCATCTTTATGAAAAGGGGAAAAACGATATTGCTTCTGATGGATAGGAACTTCAGTTATGGTTGGGATAGAATGCTGTGTAGCATCTGTATGTTCTAAATGATCAGTTGGCAACTGAAATCTGTCCTGATAATCGTTAATCAAAGCAAGAAGATTATCTCTTTCCTCGGAGTTGAGATGATCCATGCGTAATAACTGCGAAATTACTTTAACCCTTTCCTGTGGGGTTTTGTAAGTAATACTAAAACTACCAAGATGATCAGGGACTGATTGGTTCCAACTAAAATTACCACAGGGCATTTCCTTGCCTCGGCATGGTTCCTGGGTTTCAAATGGAGTTTTTCCAAATTACTAGGATTAATAAGGGATTCGTAACGATTAGTACGACGTAAGACTGGGCTTTCTGCATGCCCTCGGGCGGCAGGAGCTGACTGAACCTCCTCAGAGATTTCAGAGTTTTCGAAAGGATTAGCAATATCATATTCTTCCAAAACAATGGAGGGAACCTCCATGTCGTATGCTAAATCTGTAGTATTATATATGGGAAGGTGTGCCTTTCCGTTTATATTAGTAACAAGAGCTTTCCCAAGGTAAATTCCCTCAACGGACTTAATCAAAGGTATGTATCCGCTTTTCACCTCAGGATTTACAATCTTAACATGAAACGGTGTAACTGAACGTGGCTCAAGATGTATGTACTCTACCTCGGTAAATGGCATACATGTATCATCATAAATTAACCGTTTGTTCTTAAAATCTATAGAAGCGTTATGCTTCCTCAAAAGACTAGTACCGAGAATACCGCATTGTACAAAATTTATATCGTCCGGTACTATGTGAAACTGCACTAATTCTCCCAATAATGGTATATCGACCGATCCTAAAGTGGAAATAACATTAGGACTAATTCCCTGTAAGTTAAAAGTATGATATTTATTAATCAAAATATCTGTATCAACATACTTTTCCTTTATCAAATTTATGTCGGATCCTGAATCTATCATAAAAGTACAATTACCCTTTAACTTTGAAGATGCAAGTGTAATGATGGGTGCCTGGGTTGCCTTAAAAATCTTAGTTACCTTTACGGCCTGCAAAGCTATTGAGTTATCGGTTCCCGAAACTGAACTGTCTTTGGGGAATTCGGGTGTCCTAGTATACCTGCGCTCGGGCGGACACCGCTTGTTCCCGGAACGCCTTCGGCGTTTCCCGAATTATTAGTGCTTTCTTTATTCATATTTATATTTCCGGAGGTTTCTAAAGATTTCTTATACGCCAACTTGCGACAATTATTAATAAAATGTCCTGGAGTTTTGCAATAATGACAAACTTGATCTTGCGGAGTATTTGGTCCTGGTTGTCCCGGTGTTAAAGGTTTAATAATCGGGCCTCCCTTATAAAACGGTACGTTAGGACGGCGAATTGGATTCACTGTTTGCGAAAGGTAATACATCGCGAGACCACGATGAATCTACAGCTCGAGGTTCCATATTATTATTTCGTGGCGGAAAATCACTCGTGGAGAAAAATTATATTTTAAATTACTCGTGGGTTTTTTCCGACGTGATTCTGCCTCTAATGTTTTGGG
>NW_020825073.1:0-8725 GCF_003672135.1 Ooceraea biroi
ATTCTACCTGATACATTCAATTTAGTCACAGGAGGTATATTTTATTTAATTACCAAATAAAGCATTACGAAATTATGAATAACAGTTAATAACGAATTAGAATCTATATTAATTTGTTTTAAATTATTATTTTATTCTTCAACTCCATCACCGTGTATGAGCATAAAAGTGCTCGTCTCCTTACTTTGTGTTACATTCCACTTAAAGAAAGGCATAGTAACCTGCCTACTTTCCTTTTGAGATATTTTATTTTATCAATCCTTTGCATATGAGCATTATTATTGCTCATCCTTTTCATTTTCCATTAGTAAGAGCGAAGCGACGCCCTTATTTCCATATTATACCACTGTCATACACTACACAGCGACATACGCTACGATTTTCTTTTCAATATTTTCCTATTCTTATACCATAATTTTGTTGAAGAAATAAGAGAGATAATAATTTAAATTCAGTTTTCATATATTAGATAATAGAGAGATATCAAGTTACAATCAATATTGATTACAATATTTTCCTTTTGACAATCACAATTTCATCACCGTAAGAGTTAATCGCAAGCTCTCTCCATTCCCGGGTAAAGTCGGTGTATGCAGATTGACCCATAATCAAAAGAGAGCACCTGAAATCAAATCACCTGAGGGATAGATTTGGGACAGGTACCTGATCGTCTACATTCTCACTTCCCCGGACGTGACAAACAGACGGTCAAACAAAAAAATTTGGTGGCAGCGGTGGGATGGTTTAATGGTTTTGATTAACAAACGGCGATAAATTGATGGTTTAATGGTTTTGATTAACAAACGGCGATAAATTGATGGTTTAATGGTTTTGATTAACAAACGGCGATAAATTGATAGAATTGATTATTGAAATAAAATAATACAGTGAAAAGGAGATTTTCATTTTAATAATGTCATATCACACTCGTTCGCACGGATCATCCGAGGCTGGAGATAGTGCAATGGCCGAATTAGAAATCAAGCAGAAACAATTAAATGATAAAGAAAAATTATTATTAGAACAAGCAAGTGCTTAAGAAACCAACAGGCAGAGTTAGAAAAAAGGGAAATGAATTTGAATAGAGAAAGAGAAGCCGCTGTAGGCATTGAAAGTTTAACCGCAGTTTTAAATTCATTTAAGGGTGAATTCAGTTCTTTGCGAAATAATTTTACGTCTCTGCATGAGCAAGTAAATCAAATAAATAGGCGGGTAGACGGTTTAACCAACAATGGACCGCCCTCTGAGGCATCGCCTCAACAGGAAATTATTAATGATACCCCTTTTTCTAATGAAAATATTTTGCCGCCAAATGTTGTTAAAGATATTACCCCTCAATCTCCTATTAGACTCAAGGATGTAGTTGATATGATACCAAAATATGATGGACACAAAATATCGTTTTTCAGTTTAGTAAGATTTGTGAACGCGTTTCTCATTTGATACCACAAGAACAAGAATTTTATTTGGTACAAATGATAATAAATAAACTTCAAGGGCATGCGTATACTGCCATTGAAGGAACGAATTTTGCATATTTGTCGGTCTTATTAGATCATTTGAAAAAGATTTTCGGACCAAATAAATCTTTAAATCAGTACCGTGGAGAGCTTGGAAATTTGTATATGTCGGCAACCGAGGACATTTTTAGTTATATTGAGCGTACTAAGGAATTAAAATCCGCAATAATTGATGGAGAACTTGGTATACAAGGCGGTCTGTGTCTTACACCGTATGAGGAGGGAAAGATCGATCATGAATGCCTTGAAGCATTCATAAACGGACTACCGTCTGATTTATTGGTACGCGTAAAATTAGAGGGAAGAACATATGATTTGGATAATGCCATAACAAGAACAATTCAGTTGACCAAAACATTAGAGGCAGAATCACGTCGGAAAAAACCCACGAGTAATTTAAAATATAATTTTTCTCCACGAGTAGATTTTCCGCCACGAAATAATAATATGGAACCTCGAGCTGTAGATTCATCGTGGTCTCGCGATGTATTACCTTCTTCGCAAACAGTGAATCCAATTCGCCGTCCTAACGTACCGTTTTATAAGGGAGGCCCGATTATTAAACCTTTAACACCGGGACAACCAGGACCAAATACTCCGCAAGATCAAGTTTGTCATTATTGCAAAACTCCAGGACATTTTATTAATAATTGTCGCAAGTTGGCGTATAAGAAATCTTTAGAAACCTCTGGAAATATAAATATGAATAAAGAAAGCACTAAGAATTCGGGAAACGCCGAAGGCGTTCCGGGAACAAGCGGTGTCCGCCCGAGCGCAGGTATACTAGGACACCCGAATTCCCCAAAGACAGTTCAGTTTCGGGAACCGATAACTCAATAGCTTTGCAGGCCGTAAAGGTAACTAAGATTTTTAAGGCGACTCAGGCACCCATCATTACACTCGCATCTTCAAAGTTAAAGGGTAATTGTACTTTTATGATAGATTCAGGATCCGACATAAATTTGATAAAGGAAAAGTATGTTGATACAGATATTTCGATTAATAAATATCATACTTTTAACTTACAGGGAATTAGTCCTAATGTTATTTCCACTTTAGGATCGGTCGATATACCATTATTGGGAGAATTAGTGCAGTTTCACATAGTACCGGACGATATAAATTTTGTACAATGCGGTATTCTCGGTACTAGTCTTTGAGGAAGCATAACGCTTCCATAGATTTTAAGAACAAACGGTTAATTTATGATGATACATGTATGCCATTTACCGAGGTAGAGTACATACATCTTGAGCCACGTTCAGTTACACCGTTTCATGTTAAGATTGTAAATCCTGAGGTGAAAAGCGGATACATACCTTTGATTAAGTCCGTTGAGGGAATTTACCTTGGGAAAGCTCTTGTTACTAATATAAACGGAAAGGCACACCTTCCCATATATAATACTACAGATTTAGCATACGACATGGAGGTTCCCTCCATTGTTTTGGAAGAATATGATATTGCTAATCCTTTCGAAAACTCTGAAATCTCTGAGGAGGTTCAGTCAGCTCCTGCCGCCCGAGGGCATGCAGAAAGCCCAGTCTTACGTCGTACCAATCGTTATGAATCCCTTATTAATCCTAGTAATTTGGAAAAATCTCCATTTGAAACCCAGGAACCATGCCGAGGCAAGGAAATGCCCTGTGGTAATTTTAGTTGGAACCAATCAGTCCCTGATCATCTTGGTAGTTTTAGTATTACTTACAAAACCCCACAGGAAAGGGTTAAAGTAATTTCGCAGTTATTACGCATGGATCATCTCAACTCCGAGGAAAGAGATAATCTTCTTGCTTTGATTAACGATTATCAGGACAGATTTCAGTTGCCAACTGATCATTTAGAACATACAGATGCTACACAGCATTCTATCCCAACCATAACTGAAGTTCCTATCCATCAGAAGCAATATCGTTTTTCCCCTTTTCATAAAGATGAAATTAATAGACAAGTAGATGCTTTATTAGCTGATGGCATAATAGAACATTCTACTTCCCCTTACAATTCACCAGTTTGGATAGTACCTAAGAAATCAGATTCTTCAGGAAATAAAAATGGAGAATGGTTATAGATTTTCGCCACCTCAATGAAAAAACTATAGGAGATGCGTACCCTCTTCCAAATATTACAGATATTCTTGACCAATTAGGAAATGCAAAATATTTTACGGTATTAGATTTAGCCTCCGGGTTTCATCAAATACCAATGAATCCGAAAGATGCGTGTAAAACAGCTTTTTCCACACCGTACGGGCATTATCAGTATAAACGAATGCCATTTGGATTAAAGAATGCCCCTTCTACTTTTCAACGATTAATGGATACCGTACTTATCGGATTACAGGGAAATGAATTATTTGTTTACGTTGACGACATAGTTATTTATGCTCGATCATTGCAAGAGCACAATATAAAAATTGCAAGGCTAATGAAAAGATTAAGGGAAGCCAACCTTAAATTACAACCTGATAAATGCGAGTTTCTTCGCAAAGAAGTCGGATATTTAGGACACATAATTAGTTCTGAAGGTGTTAAACCAGATCCTGAAAAGGTTAAAGCTATCAAGAATTTTCCAATTCCACGTAATGCCAAAAATATTAAACAATTTCTTGGCTTGGCAGGTTATTACAGACGATTTATACCAGAATTTTCAAAAATTGCCAAACCATTAACCGAGTTATTAAAGAAAGATCGACCCTTTGTTTGGGAATCTCCACAAGCAATAGCGTTTGCTACTCTCCAGAATTTTTTATGCACAGAACCCATATTGCAATATCCAGATTTTACACAGCCTTTTATTTTAACTACAGATGCATCCGGATATGCAATTGGAGGCGTTTTAAGTCAGGGAAAAATAGGAAAAGATTTACCTGTCGCATATGTTTCGCGTATACTTAATAGAGCAGAACAAAATTATTCAACCATAGAGAAAGAATGTTTGGCTATGGTATATTGCACGAATCATTTTAGGCCATATTTGTACGGAAGGAAGTTTACTATCGTTACGGATCACAAACCTTTAGTTTGGTTACATTCCATTAAAGATCCATCTTCAAGACTTTGGAAATGGAGAACTAAGTTGGCAGAGTTCGATTATGATATTCAATATAAAAAAGGAAGCTTGAATAATAACGCCGATGCGTTATCACGAAATCCACCATTAGCTGTAACATTACCTTTAATTACAGATCTACCTGATACATTGGATGAATCATCCAATGAATCTTTATTTTCATTTCCAACAAGTCGACCTCCAGATACAGTTATTTCTAATTACGATCATATTAATGAACAATCACAGGAACCGATAGAGCAACCTAGTGAAATTGTAGAGGAAGATAATCAGGAAAATTTAGAGGAAGGCACCCCGGTAAACACTAACGAGCCATTAAATTTCGAATCAGAGGAAGACATATTTTATAGCCAAGATTCTAGTAGCGAAGAGGAGGACCAAAACGAGTTAGTCCCGCGCAACTCTGTACCTATAGCGGTAGGAGAGGACGCTTCACGGGTAACAATAACGGAAACTCGCGATAATTTGTTAAGGCAAAGTGATAATTTGGTAATATTTATTTATTTAAACGGAAATCCATTGGACAACGGCGCAAGGGAATTGCAAAGTGCCGGACTGTTCTCCAAATATCAGGATATTATGTACGAAAGAGTTAAGGTTTCCGCTGTTACGTCCCGGTCGGCCGCGGTTGTTGATTAACTCGGGCAATGACACGGGGCTGGATCGCTGTTTTCGGGTATTAACGAATCCGAGAATTCTTCCCGGGGATACCGCGATCGGAGTAATTTCGTAGAGGGAAACGGGTCTAGTTATCGCCAGGTGCAAGAGCTAGAGTGCTTATTTCGTCGCCCTGTACCCGCACCACGGTCGGGTCGGGGAAATCAAGAATACTTTCACCGGCTGCCTGTAACAAACTGAGCAGTGCCGAATATTCGAGCGCACAGGTATCGCAGCTTAGCACCGGAGAGTAAGACGCAAGGTTACTTCTGCAATCGTGGCACGTAGGAATGTATCGTGTGAATCCTACCACTAAATCGTGCTTCTGTATTAGCTCACAACTCAATTTCTCTGAAGTGGAAATGGCGTTGGTATAGCAGTTCCGACAGAACAAGTTTCTAGACTCTGGATGGAAGTAGGCCGAATACTTCATACACGAAGTGGCGGTGGTCCGCAATTGATGATCCAGTATGGGAGGAGGAGGTCGGGAGAGGCTAAATCTACGCGTTATGAAGCGGCACATCACACGTTATTGCGCCCGCTTCCGGGATAAGTAAGTTCTGTTAAGCTGACCGGGGCAGGAAGGGCGGTGCATGCCCCAAGAAGCGATGTTCGCTCTTCGATTTGTCGTAGGGTATAGGGGGGAGAGGGGTAAGGTAAAAGAAATATGCATACAGTTGGTTAGCTTACGCTACTTCGGTAAATTTATTAAACAAACTCCATTTCCTCGGGGAATTCGGTCGTAGTGAGCGAGTGTCCGCTCGAGAAATGAGCGTTATTCGCCCGAGGAGAGGTTATGTTTCCCGACGAACACGTGGCTCGAATAATACACGTTGAGGTTAGACGTTGAGGTTATATCTCACGACAACACGTGGCTCGAATAATAAGTAAGGTGGCACGACCAAAGTGAATAATTAATGGTTTAAATTACGTAAGCAACACTATAGCAGTGGGCTTAAATGTAAATATAAGTTGTACTCACCGTTGCTGGCCACATGTCTTGGAGGTTAAAACTCTAGCGTAGCGTGCGTCTACTGGATTTGGAGGTTAGCTGCCTCGTGGTCGTCCTTCTCGTGGTAGATCGTTTGTAATACGCACCACAACTTCGTATTTTAAAACGCGCACACTTATTTATTACTACGTTCGCTGAAGGAAATGGGAAGAATGGATGAGAAAATTAAATAAACAGTGATTACAATTATTAATATGTATAATTGAATACTCTCGAAAGGAGAAGTCGAGTTTACATACGTTATGAAAAATATAAAAGAATCTACGATAATGTAGCGATATCTATAAACGCTTAATTATTAGTTACAAATAATAGTAATGATAGTAGTCGATATAATAATGGTTGAATAAATGGAACTTGGTTGTAGGTTGATTCGCGCTAAAACTTTGAGGTTAATAATGAAAATAGAATCTAACACTAGACCCCGAAGGGATGCGAGGAAGGTTTGGAGGTGTTACCTCGACGACGGCTGCTGCACAAGAGAGCGATCGCGGCGGATGTTCCGAGTATATAGTCGGAGATTTGTGTTGTCTAGTTTCCGTCGGGTGGCGTTCCGAGTTGTAACTAGGAACTAGGGCTGGTGACGTTAGTTACAACTAGCGTCGTCTGATGGGTCTAGTTCCGAACTAGGATTTTAGTAACTTGTCCAAACCTTACTCTAGGAACTTGCCCAATTCCCAAGTTTTGTCCAATAGTGTTAGTGATATGTAACAGCTTCTGATTGGTCTATTTTCGAACTAGTGCAAATACTTGGCCAATGGCGTTGGGATTTGTTCAAGTGTTTTTCCTTATGATCTAGCGCTCGCAATTATTACTATATATAGTCTAACGCTGGAGATTGTTATTGTAAAAAGGAAATTTTTAATTCTGCGGTAGCGGTGGACGTGACAATAAATAGGCGGGTAGACGGTTTAACCAACAATGGATCGCCCTCTGAGGCATCGGCTCAACAGGAAATTATTAATGATAACCCTTTTTCTACTGAAAATGTTTTGCCGCCAAATGTTGTTAAAGATATTACCCCTCAATCTCCTATTAGACTCAAGGATGTAGTTGATATGATACCAAAATATGATGGACACAAAATATCGGTTTTTCAGTTTAGTAAGATTTGTGAACGCGTTTTTCAGTTGATACCGCAAGAACAAGAATTTTATTTGGTACAAATGATAATAAATAAACTTCAAGGGCATGCGTATACTGCCATTGAAGGAACGAATTTTGCATATTTGTCGGTCTTATTAGATCATTTGAAAAAGATTTTCGGACCAAATAAATCTTTAAATCAGTACCGTGGAGAGCTTGGAAATTTGTATATGTCGGCAACCGAGGACATTTTTAGTTATATTGAGCGTACTAAGGAATTAAAATCCGCAATAATTGATGGAGAACTTGGTATACAAGGCGGTCTGTGTCTTACACCGTATGAGGAGGGAAAGATCGATCATGAATGCCTTGAAGCATTCATAAACGGACTACCGTCTGATTTATTGGTACGCGTAAAATTAGAGGGAAGAACATATGATTTGGATAATGCCATAACAAGAACAATTCAATTGACCAAAACATTAGAGGCAGAATCACGTCGGAAAAAACCCACGAGTAATTTAAAATATAATTTTTCTCCACGAGTAGATTTTCCGCCACGAAATAATAATATGGAACCTCGAGCTGTAGATTCATCGTGGTCTCGCGATGTATTACCTTCTTCGCAAACAGTGAATCCAATTCGCCGTCCTAACGTACCGTTTTATAAGGGAGGCCCGATTATTAAACCTTTAACACCGGGACAACCAGGACCAAATACTCCGCAAGATCAAGTTTGTCATTATTGCAAAACTCCAGGACATTTTATTAATAATTGTCGCAAGTTGGCGTATAAGAAATCTTTAGAAACCTCCGGAAATATAAATATGAATAAAGAAAGCACTAATAATTCGGGAAACGCCGAAGGCGTTCCGGGAACAAGCGGTGTCCGCCCGAGCGCAGGTATACTAGGACACCCGAATTCCCCAAAGACAGTTCAGTTTCGGGAACCGATAACTCAATAGCTTTGCAGGCCGTAAAGGTAACTAAGATTTTTAAGGCGACTCAGGCACCCATCATTACACTCGCATCTTCAAAGTTAAAGGGTAATTGTACTTTTATGATAGATTCAGGATCCGACATAAATTTGATAAAGGAAAAGTATGTTGATACAGATATTTCGATTAATAAATATCATACTTTTAATTACAGGGAATTAGTCCTAATGTTATTTCCACTTTAGGATCGGTCGATATACCATTATTGGGAGAATTAGTGCAGTTTCACATAGTACCGGACGATATAAATTTTGTACAATGCGGTATTCTCGGTACTAGTCTTTTGAGGAAGCATAACGCTTCCATAGATTTTAAGAACAAACGGTTAATTTATGATGACACATGTATGCCATTTACCGAGGTAGAGTACATACATCTTG
>NW_020825074.1:0-39013 GCF_003672135.1 Ooceraea biroi
GCAGAGAGAGCGACGCTTTATAAGAAATATTAGACTCTAAGTGTTTAATGTTTCTTCTTGTGCAGTTGCTATAAAGATACAGTTCTACTGGATGTAAACGCCCTATATTATGTCCATTGCTATATTGGTTTAGAACTCTAGATTATCCGAGACATATATCGATATATAGTGGCTCCGTGAGTGACCCGTAGCAACACACGATAGGAATCTACTCAGCATCACATTGAGCCACGCCGGGTGATACATCGCCGCAGTCAGCAGGCTCGCGGAGACTCGCGACGCTCGGGTCCGTCGCCGATTGCCAAAGTCTTGAGATTCTTCAGTAAGATGGTGCCGGTAGGGGTTTGTATATGACTAGATCGCAAGCGGTGTCTGTCGGTCTGCTGGGGCACCTTTACCATCTGTTTTATCCTTTGGTGCCGAAGAAAGACGAGGAATCACTGCGACCTGTCGCGAGATTACAGGGCGACAATGACATGACTACAATCCGTGCCAGAACTCCGTTATCCCATTGTGCCGTGCGCTCACTCAGCGGGTATATTGAACGTGCCTAATATCCACTCGCGTGGGGAAACTCTGTAATCTTTACCACTCTGGATGTTTGTTCGTTGACTCCATATCATGGTTGATCCCCTTGGTTTGCTCCATTCTGGTTCCCGTGCTTTTCTCTGTTGTCGTGTTGTGCGTGTCGCCAGCTTTTTCTTTCCCCCCCCAATTCCTGTGAGTCGTTTCTTCGCCTGCCTTGGATCTGGTCCGTACGTCGATGTCTTCTCACTCTCCATCGTTCCCCTACGGTTGCCCCGCAGCATTTCCTTACTGGTACACACTTCCTGTCTCGGTCTTCAGCCTGCTGGGTTCTCGGGCCGCTAGAGCTGTTCTGCTCCTCCTCGCGGTGTGTCGGGTCAGGTTGTGTCGTTTACCCGTCTCTTGCGTCTGTGGAGGTCATAATCA
Organism: Ooceraea biroi; assembly: GCF_003672135.1. Taxonomy (NCBI): domain Eukaryota; kingdom Metazoa; phylum Arthropoda; class Insecta; order Hymenoptera; family Formicidae; genus Ooceraea; species Ooceraea biroi. Next base: position 952 of record NW_020825074.1, read on the forward strand.
AGCTATCCCCGGGTGGTTCGTTGGTGCGCGAGATCGCGGGAAGCTGGTGAACGCGTCAGTCGTGTTTCCTCTGTTGGGGCCTCGGGCAGGTAGGTCGGGTGCTGATCGCTCCGGAGGTGGGTTGGCTGACGCGGGGCGGAACTTGCTTTTGGTTTCTTCTGTGATCGCGCCGCTCGGTTGGCCGCGGGTCGGCCCGTGGTCCGGCGTGGGCGTTGCTTCCTCGGCGCGCTGCGTGGTTGGTGGTCGCGCGGTCGGGTGCGTGGTGTCTGCCGCGAGGTGTGTCCTCACGCCTCTCGAGGCCCATTTCTTTGCCGGGCTTCCTTTGGGCGAAGGGAGCTCGTGGTCGTGGCTTTCACGAGTCTGAGGGTGAAGTAAGGCGAGGGCTCCACAACCCTGGGGCTGGTTCGTTCCCTCCGGGCGTGGTCGGCTGGCTGGTGGCTTGTGTGGTTCGCATGTCAACGTAGCGGATCGACAACATGGATAGGATGCTCTGAATTTAGCGAAACAAATCTACACCGGTAGTCGGTGTTTTTTATATTAGTTTCGTTGGCGTAAATATTTCATTGCACTTTAAACTATTATTATTTTTATATCATCATTCGAATTGGTATGGTAAAGATTGGCGTCAACTTTAGGGTTTTCCTGTCAAGGATGCAAAAAAATTGTTCGGTGAGTATATTACGATATCGGGCGATTTAGCAGATGCCGAGTTTGGGCCGCTCTGCACGGCGCCGCGACCGAAAGTTGTTGTGTACCGTTTCGGACGACAGTCTGGTCGAGTTGAGTGAGAGACTGTTTGCTGAATTAGAAACCGTTGATCGAAGGTATTTTTCCTGGCTTTATCTGCTTTAGCTTCGCGGGGGCCTACCTTTTTGACGTTGGCTGGAGTTGGTCTAGCAAGTTGCCGATAGAAGTTCTGGGTCTTGGCTGGGGCGTCGGTGCTCTATAACCGTAGGCGGTTGGGCGACGTGTACTTGTAACTTAATTGGTTTCCGGAAGTGGAGTGTGGGGGGACGGTGCTAGCGGTTGGCGAGAGGCTAAATCTACGCGTCTAGTGAAGGGATCACAATCGTTCTGATCTCGGCGTTCGGGTAGGTTGGGTAGGTTGCGTTTTTCTGTTAAGCGACCGGGCAGGAAGGGCGGTGCATGCCCCAAGAAGCGATGTTCGTCTTTCGATTTGTCGTAGGTGTATAGGGGGGAGAGGGTAAGGTAAAAGAAATATGCATACAGTTGGTTGCTTACGCTACTTCGGTAAATTTTATTAAACAAACTCATTTCCTCGGGGAATTCGGTCGTAGTGAGCGAGTGTCCGCTCGAGAAATGAGCGTTATTCGCCGAGGAGAGGTTATGTTTCCGACGAACACGTGGCTCGAATTACACGTTGGTAGACTCTGAGTTACATCTCCACGACAACACGTGGCTCGAATAATAAGTAAGGTGGCACGACCAAAGTGAATAATTAATGGTTTAAATTACGTAAGCAACACTATAGCAGTGGGCTTAAATGTAAATATAAGTTGTACTCACCGTTGCTGGCCACATGTCTTGGAGGTTAAAACTCTAGCGTAGCGTGCGTCTACTGGATTTGGAGGTTAGCTGCCTCGTGGTCGTCCTTCTCGTGGTAGATCGTTTGTAATACGCACCACAACTTCGTATTTTAAAACGCGCACACTTATTTATTACTACGTTCGCTGAAGGAAATGGGAAGAATGGATGAGAAAATTAAATAAACAGTGATTACAATTATTAATATGTATAATTGAATACTCTCGAAAGGAGAAGTCGAGTTTACATACGTTATGAAAAATATAAAAGAATCTACGATAATGTAGCGATATCTATAAACGCTTAATTATTAGTTACAAATAATAGTAATGATAGTAGTCGATATAATAATGGTTGAATAAATGGAACTTGGTTGTAGGTTGATTCGCGCTAAAACTTTGAGGTTAATAATGAAAATAGAATCTAACACTAGACCCCGAAGGGATGCGAGGAAGGTTTGGAGGTGTTACCTCGACGACGGCTGCTGCACAAGAGAGCGATCGCGGCGGATGTTCCGAGTATATAGTCGGAGATTTGTGTTGTCTAGTTTCCGTCGGGTGGCGTTCCGAGTTGTAACTAGGAACTAGGGCTGGTGACGTTAGTTACAACTAGCGTCGTCTGATGGGTCTAGTTCCGAACTAGGATTTTAGTAACTTGTCCAAACCTTACTCTAGGAACTTGCCCAATTCCCAAGTTTTGTCCAATAGTGTTAGTGATATGTAACAGCTTCTGATTGGTCTATTTTCGAACTAGTGCAAATACTTGGCCAATGGCGTTGGGATTTGTTCAAGTGTTTTTCCTTATGATCTAGCGCTCGCAATTATTACTATATATAGTCTAACGCTGGAGATTGTTATTGTAAAAAGGAAATTTTTAATTCTGCGGTAGCGGTGGACGTGACACCTCCCCTCATAGAAGAAAATGTTGGACGTTCCTGTTCCAACATTTTCCGTAAATGTTATGGTGGATTTGACATCGCATGGTTAATTTCCTATATTCTTAGTATCCTTATCATCTAGCTTATGCAAATATTTGTTAAGTTCGCCATAGTCTTTTGTCATCATGGTTTTTTCTCACCAAGCACTTGCTGTTGTGTTCGTGGTTGCTGCTTTGTTCTTTCTGTCGTAGCGGTTGCATCTCCGTCTTTGGTGCCTCCGGGTCCGTCGTTTCGTCGTCCTTGGTAACTCCCCGTGCGCCTAGGTACAAGAGGAGGTGAGTGATGGAACTCCAGATAGCTCCCAGGAGGTGCAGGCTCCACCGTAAATAGAGTGAAGCGCGTATCCGCGAATGACGGAGTCGACCACCAGTTTTGCCAATCGTATCATGAGGAGAATGGCGAGTACACCTGCGCTGGCCGATCCGAAGGTGATGAAACCTTTCCAGAGGCGGCCTGCCGTGTTTTCCGCTATTTTTGCTAGGGATTTTTCATCTAGCATGTTGTAGAGGACACGCTTCCTGCTGGGATCGATTGTCCCATTGCTCCTTGTACCAAGGTGTTTACCATCGATGGTTTTTCGACTGGGAACATAATGTGGTTCCGTAGCCGGTCCAAGTCCTCTGATGAGTATATGCCGCTTGTGGCTAGAGTTGACGGGCTTACGTATTTCCATTTTGGTTTCGTCAAGGGTTTGATAGTTGGCGGCGGGAGTGCTTCCACTGGACGTGGCATCATTCGGTACCATGAGTCGTGCATCCTGAACATGGAAGGAAGCAGCTCGTTACAGTCCTTCATCGTTCCTCCCTTGAGGAGAATCCTTGACCTTGGCGATAGAAAGTACGAGGCATTGGTATGTGTTACCGGCAGCTCGTTGTAACAATGTTCAGTTTGGCGGACTCGACATTCCACTGGTACACATTTAATGATGTAGATAACCTCCCCGGCTGTAACGGCTGTGTATCCAGGTGCCCTCATTATGCGGAATGCCATCTCGTCGGGTGCGATGCTGGAAAGGGAGAGCGCATTCTCGAGAATCTGTTTCTCGAGGGCGCATTTCTGTTCCATGATGTCCCGATACAGCTGGGTAAGTTGAGTCTTCAAGTGTTTTTCTACGTAGATGAATTTTGAGTTCACGTACGTGAAAATATCTAAGTTATCGACCGACACTTTAGCTCGTGTTTTGAAGGTGCGTCCCCTCTGGGTTTCCAGGATGAATAATTTCGGATGCTCCGTTTGGATGATCCGGTACCCACAGAGATTGAAATCTGTGGTTCTGGCCAGAGCGAACGTTGTCTCCTTGGTTGTTACTGTGTATATGGTTGGGGTCTCCTCTCGCCCTGGCTTCGTGTTAATTTGTACGCCGTTCCTTCGTACAAGGCGTCGTAATGGTTAAAATGGCAGCTATCGCTGGGTACCACCGTCCAGTACGTTTCCGTTCCATCGGCGTCGCGACACTCCCCGTCTGAGGATTTGCAACGAACTCCCGATGGCAAGACTACTTCGTTAGAAGAGTGTTTGATGGGGATCTGGAAGCTTCTGGTGGTTATCTTGACCGTTGCTTGAACTACAGCATTGTCCCAGGTTCCGTATGGGTCACTGAATTGTGTGCCTGTGCATCGCCCGTCCGTCCCGATTGTTCCGGCGAAGGTGATGCTATGAGACGTGGTGGAGTTCGGTTTAATTCCGTGAACAGTGCGTTGTTTCCCAGGAAGATCGATCCCGTTTCCATCAGTTTCTTGCAGGTGCTGGCAGATGTTTCCCTGATGTACTCGCGTCTTCCATTATGTACTACCGACACGTGGGAATGCATCCCGCAGTAGTAAATGGTCCGGTCGATTTCAATTTTGCATTGAATCGCCTGAGTGTGGTCAAACTCATTTAATTGGAGTAGTTGCACATAGACTTCTTCTGTATTGGGCTCCAGTTCCTCCAGGCTGCAGCCTCCTATGTCCGTGAGGGAGAGAGAGGTTATATTCAACCCCTCCCCGGCGCAATCGTATCCTACGAGAGCGCATGCAGGTGCACTCATGAAGGTGCAGAGTCCCAGGAAGATGGCGGTGGTGGTGTCCATGTTGATTGCTAGCCACGACTGGTGCTGGAGCGCTGGCGGCGTGCCTTATAACTATATTTATTAGCCGGGTGGTGGGGGTTTGTTCCCCTCGCGGCGCGTAGCTTATCTTCGTGTACAATTTTAGACCTAATCTTATCTATCGCTATTTTAACATTATGATTATCTAGTTTTTCGCGGATTCGGTACGGACCTACATATTGGTCCCCTAGTTTCCCTTTCGTCGGTTCTTTCAGGAGGTAGACATTATCTCCCACCTGAATTCACGAGGGTTCGCCCTTCGATCATAGTATTCCTTAGATCGTATTTTAGCTTGTATTAAATTTTCGCGGGCTGCTGTTTGCGCATTTCTAAGTTTGTCAAAGAGGCTTGTGAGGTAATCGGAGTACGCTACATTTGGTTCGTTCTCTAGTTGTACATCGCTGGAGGGTGCGCGTGCGATTTTTCCGAACACGAGTTCGTGTGGTGTGTACTGAGTACCCTCGTGCACGCTTGTATTATAGGAAAACGTAGCGAGTTTCAAATGTTCGTCCCATTCGTGATTCTTATCGGTAAATTGTTTTAGGTACTCCCAGAGAACGTGGTGCGACCGTTCTATAGACCCGTTCGATTGCGGACGGTACGCGGTCGTCTTGTATTGAGTAATCCGGAACTTGCGCGCAATGTTGCGCATGAGGCTACTAACGAAATTCGTGCCTTGATCGGTCAAGAGCGCTTGCGGGGCCCCATAGATGCATACGAATTCGCTTACGAAAGCTTCGGCTATATCAACAGCAGTTGCGTGTTTTAGGGGGATGGCAAGGGAGTATTTAGTGAGCAGATCCTGGATTGTGAGGATGTAACTGTTTCCTGTCCTGGTGACCGGGAGTGGACCCATAATATCCATAGATATTTTATCGAACGCGTTACCAGGGGTGTCCGTCAATATCATGGGCTGACGGGTTTTTACTCGTACCAGTTTCTTTAGTTGACAGTCTCTACAGTCCCGGATGAATTCCTGTACGTCTCTCTTCAGGCGAGGCCAAAAGTATTTATATTTAATTCGATTATACGTTTTTGTCACTCCTTTATGTCCTCCTATCGCGGTCGAGTGATTTTCTGCGATGATGCGCGCTTTATCTGAGTCGGCTGGCTCTGTGATTTGATTCGAGCAAACAATAATTCTGGTAGGCGAGTCGCAGAACACGTTCTTTAGATGTTTATGCAACGTTTTCCATGGCACAGATTCAATATCCCCCTTAGAAATGGAGACAGTTTGTAAATTTAATTCCATCGTTACGTCTAACAGCGAATGTAGAGCCTCTTTTATGGTTTCTACCTGGGTTATAGCTGATACGCGATCTTTGATGACCAATGCGATTAGGTATTTGCCTCCGATTTTCGTTACTTTTGCTCGTCCTAACGTTCCGTCCTTTATCTCGGGTAGTTTATTGGTTTCCTTCAATTTACGCGCGCCCCTGTCGCACGGTGATCCTTGCTGAGTTATGAAGATTACAATATTATCTTTTCTGGTGGTTAGGTTATCTCGGACTTCGATGAGTCTGGCTCTATTTGGTTGAAAAGGTACGTCGATGGGATCAAAGATTGGGCCGTCTCCCTCACTTTCGCTGTCGCTGTCGGTTTCCTCGCCGGAGGAAACGATTTCGGTTCCTATCACTGTCGGTTCGGTTTCGGGTTGTTCCTGCGTCTCGTCGGTCTGGAACGTTGGAGGAGAAGGGGCATGGAATAGTGAATTATCGGAGTTCTCGGATACGGAGAGGGGGAGAACCTTTTGGGTGGTCGGGTTCCTAGAGAGAGCGTCTGCGTTAGCGTTTATCCTTCCAGCTTTATAAACAACTTCATACTCGTACTCGGCGAGTTTCAACCGCCATCGAACGAGCCTTGAAGTAGGGTCTTTAACGGAATGCAGCCAGACTAGCGGCCTATGATCGGTTACCAGAGTGAACTTACGGCCATATACATAAGGTCTAAAGTAATTGACGCTGTAAACAATAGCGAGCAGTTCCTTTTCGATTGTAGAATAGTTTTGTTCGGCTGTATTCAATAGACGCAAGTGTAAGCTATCGGTAAGTCCTTTCCTATTGCTCCTTGACTCAATATTCCGCCTATAGCTACCCCGAGCACGGTGACGCATCAAGGTTTCCGACGTGATCACGCGACAAAAGTATGATCGTCACTACGCGGTATCCAGGCAAGGTAAGCTAATAGACGGAACTATTGAGTCCAAGGAAGCAATAAGGAAAGGATTACACGATAGACTTACAACCTTCGACGTCTACTTGGAAATACAGGACAATAAAACAATAGCTTAATTCCGCGAATACAGGAACAAAACTATTCTACAATCGAAAAGGAACTGCTCGCTATTGTTTACAGCGTCAATTACTTTAGACCTTATGTATATGGCCGTAAGTTCACTCTGGTAACCGATCATAGGCCGCTAGTCTGGCTGCATTCCGTTAAAGACCCTACTTCAAGGCTCGTTCGATGGCGGTTGAAACTCGCCGAGTACGAGTATGAAGTTGTTTATAAAGCTGGAAGGATAAACGCTAACGCAGACGCTCTCTCTAGGAACCCGACCACCCAAAAGGTTCTCCCCCTCTCCGTATCCGAGAACTCCGATAATTCACTATTCCATGCCCTTCTCCTCCAACGTTCCAGACCGACGAGACGCAGGAACAACCCGAAACCGAACCGACAGTGATAGGAACCGAAATCGTTTCCTCCGGCGAGGAAACCGACAGCGACAGCGAAAGTGAGGGAGACGGCCCAATCTTTGATCCCATCGACGTACCTTTTCAACCAAATAGAGCCAGACTCATCGAAGTCCGAGATAACCTAACCACCAGAAAAGATAATATTGTAATCTTCATAACTCAGCAAGGATCACCGTGCGACAGGGGCGCGCGTAAATTGAAGGAAACCAATAAACTACCCGAGATAAAGGACGGAACGTTAGGACGAGCAAAAGTAACGAAAATCGGAGGCAAATACCTAATCGCATTGGTCATCAAAGATCGCGTATCAGCTATAACCCAGGTAGAAACCATAAAAGAGGCTCTACATTCGCTGTTAGACGTAACGATGGAATTAAATTTACAAACTGTCTCCATTTCTAAGGGGGATATTGAATCTGTGCCATGGAAAACGTTGCATAAACATCTAAAGAACGTGTTCTGCGACTCGCCTACCAGAATTATTGTTTGCTCGAATCAAATCACAGAGCCAGCCGACTCAGATAAAGCGCGCATCATCGCAGAAAATCACTCGACCGCGATAGGAGGACATAAAGGAGTGACAAAAACGTATAATCGAATTAAATATAAATACTTTTGGCCTCGCCTGAAGAGAGACGTACAGGAATTCATCCGGGACTGTAGAGACTGTCAACTAAAGAAACTGGTACGAGTAAAAACCCGTCAGCCCATGATATTGACGGACACCCCTGGTAACGCGTTCGATAAAATATCTATGGATATTATGGGTCCACTCCCGGTCACCAGGACAGGAAACAGTTACATCCTCACAATCCAGGATCTGCTCACTAAATACTCCCTTGCCATCCCCCTAAAACACGCAACTGCTGTTGATATAGCCGAAGCTTTCGTAAGCGAATTCGTATGCATCTATGGGGCCCCGCAAGCGCTCTTGACCGATCAAGGCACGAATTTCGTTAGTAGCCTCATGCGCAACATTGCGCGCAAGTTCCGGATTACTCAATACAAGACGACCGCGTACCGTCCGCAATCGAACGGGTCTATAGAACGGTCGCACCACGTTCTCTGGGAGTACCTAAAACAATTTACCGATAAGAATCACGAATGGGACGAACATTTGAAACTCGCTACGTTTTCCTATAATACAAGCGTGCACGAGGGTACTCAGTACACACCACACGAACTCGTGTTCGGAAAAATCGCACGCGCACCCTCCAGCGATGTACAACTAGAGAACGAACCAAATGTAGCGTACTCCGATTACCTCACAAGCCTCTTTGACAAACTTAGAAATGCGCAAACAGCAGCCCGCGAAAATTTAATACAAGCTAAAATACGATCTAAGGAATACTATGATCGAAGGGCGAACCCTCGTGAATTCAAGGTGGGAGATAATGTCTACCTCCTGAAAGAACCGACGAAAGGGAAACTAGGGGACCAATATGTAGGTCCGTACCGAATCCGCGAAAAACTAGATAATCATAATGTTAAAATAGCGATAGATAAGATTAGGTCTAAAATTGTACACGAAGATAAGCTACGCGCCGCGAGGGGAACAAACCCCCACCACCCGGCTAATAAATATAGTTATAAGGCACGCCGCCAGCGCTCCAGCACCAGTCGTGGCTAGCAATCAACATGGACACCACCACCGCCATCTTCCTGGGACTCTGCACCTTCATGAGTGCACCTGCATGCGCTCTCGTAGGATACGATTGCGCCGGGGAGGGGTTGAATATAACCTCTCTCTCCCTCACGGACATAGGAGGCTGCAGCCTGGAGGAACTGGAGCCCAATACAGAAGAAGTCTATGTGCAACTACTCCAATTAAATGAGTTTGACCACACTCAGGCGATTCAATGCAAAATTGAAATCGACCGGACCATTTACTACTGCGGGATGCATTCCCACGTGTCGGTAGTACATAATGGAAGACGCGAGTACATCAGGGAAACATCTGCCAGCACCTGCAAGAAACTGATGGAAACGGGATCGATCTTCCTGGGAAACAACGCACTGTTCACGGGAATTAAACCGAACTCCACCACGTCTCATAGCATCACCTTCGCCGGAACAATCGGGACGGACGGGCGATGCACAGGCACACAATTCAGTGACCCATACGGAACCTGGGACAATGCTGTAGTTCAAGCAACGGTCAAGATAACCACCAGAAGCTTCCAGATCCCCATCAAACACTCTTCTAACGAAGTAGTCTTGCCATCGGGAGTTCGTTGCAAATCCTCAGACGGGGAGTGTCGCGACGCCGATGGAACGGAAACGTACTGGACGGTGGTACCCAGCGATAGCTGCCATTTTAACCATTACGACGCCTTGTACGAAGGAACGGCGTACAAATTAACACCGAAGCCAGGGCGAGAGGAGACCCCAACCATATACACAGTAACAACCAAGGAGACAACGTTCGCTCTGGCCAGAACCACAGATTTCAATCTCTGTGGGTACCGGATCATCCAAACGGAGCATCCGAAATTATTCATCCTGGAAACCCAGAGGGGACGCACCTTCAAAACACGAGCTAAAGTGTCGGTCGATAACTTAGATATTTTCACGTACGTGAACTCAAAATTCATCTACGTAGAAAAACACTTGAAGACTCAACTTACCCAGCTGTATCGGGACATCATGGAACAGAAATGCGCCCTCGAGAAACAGATTCTCGAGAATGCGCTCTCCCTTTCCAGCATCGCACCCGACGAGATGGCATTCCGCATAATGAGGGCACCTGGATACACAGCCGTTACAGCCGGGGAGGTTATCTACATCATTAAATGTGTACCAGTGGAATGTCGAGTCCGCCAAACTGAACATTGTTACAACGAGCTGCCGGTAACACATACCAATGCCTCGTACTTTCTATCGCCAAGGTCAAGGATTCTCCTCAAGGGAGGAACGATGAAGGACTGTAACGAGCTGCTTCCTTCCATGTTCAGGATGCACGACTCATGGTACCGAATGATGCCACGTCCAGTGGAAGCACTCCCGCCGCCAACTATCAAACCCTTGACGAAACCAAAATGGAAATACGTAAGCCCGTCAACTCTAGCCACAAGCGGCATATACTCATCAGAGGACTTGGACCGGCTACGGAACCACATTATGTTCCCAGTCGAAAAACCATCGATGGTAAACACCTTGGTACAAGGAGCAATGGGACAATCGATCCCAGCAGGAAGCGTGTCCCTCTACAACATGCTAGATGAAAAATCCCTAGCAAAAATAGCGGAAAACACGGCAGGCCGCCTCTGGAAAGGTTTCATCACCTTCGGATCGGCCAGCGCAGGTGTACTCGCCATTCTCCTCATGATACGATTGGCAAAACTGGTGGTCGACTCCGTCATTCGCGGATACGCGCTTCACTCTATTTACGGGTGGAGCCTGCACCTCCTGGGAGCTATCTGGAGTTCCATCACTCACCTCCTCTTGTACCTAGGCGCACGGGGAGTTACCAAGGACGACGAAACGACGGACCCGGAGGCACCAAAGACGGAGATGCAACCGCTACGACAGAAAGAACAAAGCAGCAACCACGAACACAACAGCAAGGTGCTTGGTGAGGAAAAAACCATGATGACAAAAGACTATGGCGAACTTAACAAATATTTGCATAAGCTAGATGATAAGGATACTAAGAATATAGGAAATTAACCATGCGATGTCAAATCCACCATAACATTTACGGAAAATGTTGGAACAGGAACGTCCAACATTTTCTTCTATGAGGGGAGGTGTCACGTCCACCGCTACCGCAGAATTAAAAATTTCCTTTTTACAATAACAATCTCCAGCGTTAGACTATATATAGTAATAATTGCGAGCGCTAGATCATAAGGAAAAACACTTGAACAAATCCCAACGCCATTGGCCAAGTATTTGCACTAGTTCGAAAATAGACCAATCAGAAGCTGTTACATATCACTAACACTATTGGACAAAACTTGGGAATTGGGCAAGTTCCTAGAGTAAGGTTTGGACAAGTTACTAAAATCCTAGTTCGGAACTAGACCCATCAGACGACGCTAGTTGTAACTAACGTCACCAGCCCTAGTTCCTAGTTACAACTCGGAACGCCACCCGACGGAACTAGACAACACAAATCTCCGACTATATACTCGGAACATCCGCCGCGATCGCTCTCTTGTGCAGCAGCCGTCGTCGAGGTAACACCTCCAAACCTTCCTCGCATCCCTTCGGGGTCTAGTGTTAGATTCTATTTTCATTATTAACCTCAAAGTTTTAGCGCGAATCAACCTACAACCAAGTTCCATTTATTCAACCATTATTATATCGACTACTATCATTACTATTATTTGTAACTAATAATTAAGCGTTTATAGATATCGCTACATTATCGTAGATTCTTTTATATTTTTCATAACGTATGTAAACTCGACTTCTCCTTTCGAGAGTATTCAATTATACATATTAATAATTGTAATCACTGTTTATTTAATTTTCTCATCCATTCTTCCCATTTCCTTCAGCGAACGTAGTAATAAATAAGTGTGCGCGTTTTAAAATACGAAGTTGTGGTGCGTATTACAAACGATCTACCACGAGAAGGACGACCACGAGGCAGCTAACCTCCAAATCCAGTAGACGCACGCTACGCTAGAGTTTTAACCTCCAAGACATGTGGCCAGCAACGGTGAGTACAACTTATATTTACATTTAAGCCCGCTGCTATAGTGTTGCTTACGTAATTTAAACCATTAATTATTCACTTTGGTCGTGCCACCTTACTTATTATTCGAGCCACGTGTTGTCGTGAGATATAACCTCAACGTCTAACCTCAACGTGTATTATTCGAGCCACGTGTTCGTCGGGAAACATAACCTCTCCTCGGGCGAATAACGCTCATTTCTCGAGCGGACACTCGCTCACTACGACCGAATTCCCCGAGGAAATGGAGTTTGTTTAATAAATTTACCGAAGTAGCGTAAGCTAACCAACTGTATGCATATTTCTTTTACCTTACCCCTCTCCCCCCTATACCCTACGACAAATCGAAGAGCGAACATCGCTTCTTGGGGCATGCACCGCCCTTCCTGCCCCGGTCGGCTTAACAAAACTTACTTATCCCGGAAGCGGGCGCAATAACGTGTGATGTGCCGCTTCATAACGCGTAGATTTAGCCTCTCCCGACCTCCTCCTCCCATACTGGATCATCAATTGCGGACCACCGCCACTTCGTGTATGAAGTATTCGGCCTACTTCCATCCAGAGTCTAGAAACTTGTTCTGTCGGAACTGCTATACCAACGCCATTTCCACTTCAGAGAAATTGAGTTGCGAGCTAATACAGAAGCACGATTTAGTGGTAGGATTCACACGATACATTCCTACGTGCCACGATTGCAGAAGTAACCTTGCGTCTTACTCTCCGGTGCTAAGCTGCGATACCTGTGCGCTCGAATATTCGGCACTGCTCAGTTTGTTACAGGCAGCCGGTGAAAGTATTCTTGATTTCCCCGACCCGACCGTGGTGCGGGTACAGGGCGACGAAATAAGCACTCTAGCTCTTGCACCTGGCGATAACTAGACCCGTTTCCCTCTACGAAATTACTCCGATCGCGGTATCCCCGGGAAGAATTCTCGGATTCGTTAATACCCGAAAACAGCGATCCAGCCCCGTGTCATTGCCCGAGTTAATCAACAACCGCGGCCGACCGGGACGTAACAGCAGACAGTTCCTGATCTTAGCATTACTTTTCCAGAATTTAGGTGCACAGGAACATAGGATGACTTTAATGATATCCGTACAGTTCCATCTACTACGACGTTGTGCCAAGTCCCGTAAGGGTCGGAGAATTGTGTACCCTTGCAGGTTCCATCATGGTTTATCGTTCCGGCCAGCAGGATGCTGTGAACGGTGGTAGTATTAGGCTTCAGTTTGGTGACGATCCCTCCCAGTCCTATGGAGAAGGTCCCTTCCTGAAAAGCGTGGTAGCACTTGACTCTGGAAACTTCCTGTAGGTACTCTAGTCGTGCATTGGCTACAGCTGATATATGCGAATGCATTCCACAGTATTGTATCACTCGCGATATTTCAACTTTGCACTGTATCACTTCCACGTAATTGTATTCCGCAAGTTGTAGTAACTGAATGTGTGTGTCAAATGTATTTAACGATTGGTGCTTAAGTTCACAGTCTTTGACACCTAACAATGATACTGTGGTTACATTTAAATACTGACCTCCACAATCGAATCCAATGAGTCCGTAGGTTGTGGGGATTAATACGAATAACATAATTCCTGATAACGGCTTCATTGTTCTATGGACAATGTTACAATCATTCAGCTTAATAAATATCGCCAATAATTCGTTTGGTGTTACCATATGCTTTCAACCTGATACGCATGAGTGTGTTAGCTCATTATTTTCCAAATTATAAATGAAACAAGTAGTTAACAAATCTGAATCTTGTAATTGGCCTCGTGTTCTTAAATTCCTAAATTTTAAGTAACATCTTTCACATTGATCTATCATAACAATATCGGATAATTTATTGTTACACATGGCACATCGAAAATCATTGTATTAAAACAATTTGTAAAATAATGTAGTGTCTGGAATATTCCTTCCATAGGGCCAACCGAAGTTTCAAATTAATGCTGGGTAAAAATATTTGATTGTGCCAACAAAATACGCAATAATATTTCCGATCTTGTTCATTCAGAACTCGATAAACTCGTACACATTTAACCAAATTAACTTCCGCCATTATAATTATTTTATTATTCCGACTTAGGTTTTATATAATCAAAGTTTTTCGTGTATGTGTTATACAAAAAATCTGTGTTTGACATATCAATCCTATTTAAGTTGTCATGTCCCAAAAGTTCTCTATAAATACTCTTGCAATGTATACAATAACTCATGGGTCGTTTCTGAAAGAGTTGCTCGTTGCAACTTACGCAGGTTCCTAAATCTACGGTCCCGCTGGCAATGTAATGCGTAATAATAATCTCAAAATTACTAGTGTTGCTTTCCTTACTAAAACAGGACATACAATATAAATGTCGTGTTAATCGATGTACAACCTTAATATTAACTATGCATTTTGCATGATTTAAAACTAGCGGGTCTAAAGTCTTCCTAGACTGCGCATGATTATTCATTATATAGCCTTAAAATTATTTCTTATATTAATAATGACATGAATTTATGTCTAATGCTATTTTTCCCTTTACAAAGTTTAATCATTTAAGGAAAATTAGCATTTCTACGGAACTCTATTGTTATTAGAGTAGGGTTTGAGCTGTTCAGAATTTGAACTAACTCTTTGTCAAGTAAAAGTTGCAACAGAGGTGTCTATTGCTTCAATGCATTTTAATGCTATAATTATCCTGTATGCAAGAAGTGTTTTCCTGAAAATGGTTAATTATCCATTGATGGTAAATTAACTTCATTGAATCAAAATTTATGTTCGTGTTAACGAAATTAATCTAACTTCGTTGTTGTATATACGAATAAGTGTTGGATCGTGTAATTCAAAAATATCCTTATCATGAATTTCCAAATATTCTGTTAACAATTCATATGTATGGTAACAATCTGCACAATTATAAAATGGATTATAAATTAGTAAACTCTTTCCACAAAATGTGCATTCGAAAATAACTTGACGGCTTCCAATTACCATATCATGTTTTAGTAACCGTGAGACATTCTGTTTATAATATATCTTCTCGTTATTTTTGTAGCAAGTGTCACACAAAAATATGCTATTAGCTGACTTGTAACATAACACTGTTCTCATACAATGTACAAGAGAGGCTCTGTGTAAATAAGTAATTATTCCTGGACAGTTCCTCCGAGAACTGAAATGACGGTGTGTGGGACACATAAAAACACATTCAATTGAAAAATGCCTTAGGGCAAGGTTTCGGGTTGATCCGCCGTTTCCTTACGCCTAAATACACAAAAGTATATGTATTATCTTGGTGCACTATAAACTGGCTAGTGGCACTTTCAAAGGTGGTTGTCCGTCTCACTCCATAGGTGTGGTACCATTGGATGCACTGACGGTAAGTTTCTGAGCTCAGCTCAATTTGTTGATCCTGCAACGCGTACAAATATTATTAGTTTTCATCCAGGATTTAAATGGGATATTTTGAGTTTGTCCATATGGACTACTCGGGGTTGATTTTGAAACAAAATTTTTGCATTATTGGGTGGTAATATTTCCAATATTTGATAAGGTCCGGTATAATGATCAGCGAATTTTCCTTTACGTGGTTCTTTCAATAAGAAGACGTTATCCCCCTCCTTAAAATCATATGGGCGCACTTGTCTGTCATAATATCGCTTGCTTCGTTCTTTTGATTGTATCAAATTTTGTCTGGCCATTTCCTGTATTTCGTTTAACTTATAAACAAATTTGTTAAATATTCGCAATATGTTATATCCGTTTCTTCCTCTGTGGGAACAAAAGAGCTTGGGGTACGAGGTATTCGCCCGAATACTAACTGAAATGGGGAGTACTGAGTACTCTCGTGTACACTCGTATTATAAGAAAACATAGCCATAGGTATGTATTCGTCCCATTCGTTGTCTTTACTGATTTGTAACTTAAGATATTCTATTAACACGTGGTGTGATCGCTCTATAGATCCATTTGATTGTGGATGGTAAGCTGTAGTTTTCAAATGTCTGATATTAAATTTCTTTGTAATATTTCTCATTAAAGAAGACAAAAAATTGGCACCTTGATCCGTTAAAATTATCTTAGGTGTTCCATACAAACAAATAAAATGTTTAATAAAAGCATCAGCTATTGTTAATGAAGTAGCTTCATGTAAAGGTATGGCAACTGAATACTTAGTCAATAGATCCTGTATTGTTAAAATATATATGTTCTTTCTTTTTGTTGCAGGTAGTGGTCCTACAATGTCCATGGATACTTTATCAAAAGCACGACCTGGAGTATCCGTGATTATCATTGGTTGCTTTGTTTTTATTCTCGTTAATTTCCGTAACTGACAATGCCTGCATTTCTGAATAAATTGCTGTATATCCTTTTTCATTGTATTCCAATAATAATGGGGTCGTAATCTATTGTAAGTTTTTGTTACGCCTTTATGTCCTCCTACTGCTGAAGAGTGCGTTTCTTCTATCAACGGTAATCTTTCAATTTCTGTTGGGGTCTGAACAAGACCATGACAAATAGTTACCTTAATTGTGAAATCATTTAAATATTTAATAATTTGTTTTTGGACATATCCCCATGGTATGTCATCGAACTTATTCGTTTTCCTTATACTGATCGAAGTTAAGTGTAATTCCCGTATTGCATCTGCTAAAGATGATGCACAACTTTTAATATTGTTGGTTTCTACCAAAGTTCGATCGTTTAATTTCAAGGGTAAAGCAATTAACGTTTTGTTCCTTAATGCGGAAACCTTAACTCTTTCGTACATAATATCCTGATATTTGGGGAACAGTCCGGCACTTTGCAATTCCCTTGCGCCGTTGTCCAATGGATTTCCGTTTAAATAAATAAATATTACCAAATTATCACTTTGCTTTAACAAATTATCGCGAGTTTCCGTTATTGTTACCCGTGAAGCGTCCTCTCCTACCGCTATAGGTACAGAGTTGCGCGGGACTAACTCGTTTTGGTCCTCCTCTTCGCTACTAGAATCTTGGCTATAAAATATGTCTTCCTCTGATTCGAAATTTAATGGCTCGTTAGTGTTTACCGGGGTGCCTTCCTCTAAATTTTCCTGATTATCTTCCTCTACAATTTCAATAGGTTGCTCTATCGGTTCCTGTGATTGTTCATTAATATGATCGTAATTAGAAATAACTGTATCTGGAGGTCGACTTGTTGGAAATGAAAATAAAGATTCATTGGATGATTCATCCAATGTATCAGGTAGATCTGTAATTAAAGGTAATGTTACAGCTAATGGTGGATTTCGTGATAACGCATCGGCGTTATTATTCAAGCTTCCTTTTTTATATTGAATATCATAATCGAACTCTGCCAACTTAGTTCTCCATTTCCAAAGTCTTGAAGATGGATCTTTAATGGAATGTAACCAAACTAAAGGTTTGTGATCCGTAACGATAGTAAACTTCCTTCCGTACAAATATGGCCTAAAATGATTCGTGCAATATACCATAGCCAAACATTCTTTCTCTATGGTTGAATAATTTTGTTCTGCTCTATTAAGTATACGCGAAACATATGCGACAGGTAAATCTTTTCCTATTTTTCCCTGACTTAAAACGCCTCCAATTGCATATCCGGATGCATCTGTAGTTAAAATAAAAGGCTGTGTAAAATCTGGATATTGCAATATAGGTTCCGTGCACAAAAAATTCTGGAGAGTAGCAAACGCTACTGCTTGCGGAGATTCCCAAACAAAAGGTCGATCTTTCTTCAATAACTCGGTTAATGGTTTAGCAATTTTTGAAAATTCTGGTATAAATCGTCTGTAATAACCTGCCAAGCCAAGAAATTGTTTAATATTTTTGGCATTACGTGGAATTGGAAAATTCTTGATAGCTTTAACCTTTTCAGGATCTGGTTTAACACCTTCAGAACTAATTATGTGTCCTAAATATCCAACTTCTTTGCGAAGAAACTCGCATTTATCAGGTTGTAATTTAAGGTTGGCTTCCCTTAATCTTTTCATTAGCCTTGCAATTTTTACATTGTGCTCTTGCAATGATCGAGCATAAATAACTATGTCGTCAACGTAAACAAATAATTCATTTCCCTGTAATCCGATAAGTACGGTATCCATTAATCGTTGAAAAGTAGAAGGGGCATTCTTTAATCCAAATGGCATTCGTTTATACTGATAATGCCCGTACGGTGTGGAAAAAGCTGTTTTACACGCATCTTTCGGATTCATTGGTATTTGATGAAACCCGGAGGCTAAATCTAATACCGTAAAATATTTTGCATTTCCTAATTGGTCAAGAATATCTGTAATATTTGGAAGAGGGTACGCATCTCCTATAGTTTTTTCATTGAGGTGGCGAAAATCTATAACCATTCTCCATTTTTTATTTCCTGAAGAATCTGATTTCTTAGGTACTATCCAAACTGGTGAATTGTAAGGGGAAGTAGAATGTTCTATTATGCCATCAGCTAATAAAGCATCTACTTGTTTATTAATTTCATCTTTATGAAAAGGGGAAAAACGATATTGCTTCTGATGGATAGGAACTTCAGTTATGGTTGGGATAGAATGCTGTGTAGCATCTGTATGTTCTAAATGATCAGTTGGCAACTGAAATCTGTCCTGATAATCGTTAATCAAAGCAAGAAGATTATCTCTTTCCTCGGAGTTGAGATGATCCATGCGTAATAACTGCGAAATTACTTTAACCCTTTCCTGTGGGGTTTTGTAAGTAATACTAAAACTACCAAGATGATCAGGGACTGATTGGTTCCAACTAAAATTACCACAGGGCATTTCCTTGCCTCGGCATGGTTCCTGGGTTTCAAATGGAGATTTTTCCAAATTACTAGGATTAAAAAGGGATTCATAACGATTGGTACGACGTAAGACTGGGCTTTCTGCATGCCCTCGGGCGGCAGGAGCTGACTGAACCTCCTCAGAGATTTCGGGGTTTTCGAAAGGATTAGCAATATCATATTCTTCCAAAACAATGGAGGGAACCTCCATGTCGTATGCTAAATCTGTAGTATTATATATGGGAAGGTGTGCCTTTCCGTTTATATTAGTAACAAGAGCTTTCCCAAGGTAAATTCCCTCAACGGACTTAATCAAAGGTATGTATCCGCTTTTCACCTCAGGATTTACAATCTTAACATGAAACGGTGTAACTGAACGTGGCTCAAGATGTATGTACTCTACCTCGGTAAATGGCATACATGTGTCATCATAAATTAACCGTTTGTTCTTAAAATCTATGGAAGCGTTATGCTTCCTCAAAGACTAGTACCGAGAATACCGCATTGTACAAAATTTATATCGTCCGGTACTATGTGAAACTGCACTAATTCTCCCAATAATGGTATATCGACCGATCCTAAAGTGGAAATAACATTAGGACTAATTCCCTGTAAGTTAAAAGTATGATATTTATTAATCGAAATATCTGTATCAACATACTTTTCCTTTATCAAATTTATGTCGGATCCTGAATCTATCATAAAAGTACAATTACCCTTTAACTTTGAAGATGCAAGTGTAATGATGGGTGCCTGGGTGCCTTAAAAATCTTAGTTACCTTTACGGCCTGCAAAGCTATTGAGTTATCGGTTCCCGAAACTGAACTGTCTTTGGGGAATTCGGGTGTCCTAGTATACCTGCGCTCGGGCGGACACCGCTTGTTCCCGGAACGCCTTCGGCGTTTCCCGAATTCTTAGTGCTTTCTTTATTCATATTTATATTTCCAGAGGTTTCTAAAGATTTCTTATACGCCAACTTGCGACAATTATTAATAAAATGTCCTGGAGTTTTGCAATAATGACAAACTTGATCTTGCGGAGTATTTGGTCCTGGTTGTCCCGGTGTTAAAGGTTTAATAATCGGGCCTCCCTTATAAAACGGTACGTTAGGACGGCGAATTGGATTCACTGTTTGCGAAGAAGGTAATACATCGCGAGACCACGATGAATCTACAGCTCGAGGTTCCATATTATTATTTCGTGGCGGAAAATCTACTCGTGGAGAAAAATTATATTTTAAATTACTCGTGGGTTTTTTCCGACGTGATTCTGCCTCTAATGTTTTGGTCAACTGAATTGTTCTTGTTATGGCATTATCCAAATCATATGTTCTTCCCTCTAATTTTACGCGTACCAATAAATCAGACGGTAGTCCGTTTATGAATGCTTCAAGGCATTCATGATCGATCTTTCCCTCCTCATACGGTGTAAGACACAGACCGCCTTGTATACCAAGTTCTCCATCAATTATTGCGGATTTTAATTCCTTAGTACGCTCAATATAACTAAAAATGTCCTCGGTTGCCGACATATACAAATTTCCAAGCTCTCCACGGTACTGATTTAAAGATTTATTTGGTCCGAAAATCTTTTTCAAATGATCTAATAAGACCGACAAATATGCAAAATTCGTTCCTTCAATGGCAGTATACGCATGCCCTTGAAGTTTATTTATTATCATTTGTACCAAATAAAATTCTTGTTCTTGTGGTATCAAATGAGAAACGCGTTCACAAATCTTACTAAACTGAAAAACCGATATTTTGTGTCCATCATATTTTGGTATCATATCAACTACATCCTTGAGTCTAATAGGAGATTGAGGGGTAATATCTTTAACAACATTTGGCGGCAAAATATTTTCATTAGAAAAAGGGGCATCATTAATAATTTCCTGTTGAGGCGATGCCTCAGAGGGCGGTCCATTGTTGGTTAAACCGTCTACCCGCCTATTTATTTGATTTACTTGCTCATGCAGAGACGTAAAATTATTTCGCAAAGAACTGAATTCACCCTTAAATGAATTTAAAACTGCGGTTAAACTTTCAATGCCTACAGCGGCTTCTCTTTCTCTATTCAAATTCATTTCCCTTTTTTCTAACTCTGCCTGTTGGTTTCTTAACGCACTTGCTTGTTCTAATAATAATTTTTCTTTATCATTTAATTGTTTCTGCTTGATTTCTAATTCGGCCATTGCACTATCTCCAGCCTCGGATGATCCGTGCGAACGAGTGTGATATGACATTTTTTTAAAAATAAAAATCTCTTTTCCACTGTATTATTTTATTTTAATAATCAATTCTACTGATTTATCGCCGTTTGTTAATCAAAACCATTAAACCATCACCTGCCATTTTTTTTTTGGTTTTTTACGTCCAATAAATGTAACGATCAGGTATTCCAAATTTTTGATTTGATTTTGCTCTCTTTTTATGTCACTGTACAGTAGAATGTAGAATTATACCTGTAAATTTATTCAATGAATTATTTCAGTTTTTTAACATATCCATTATCATTAAAGTAATGAATCTTCATTACTAAAGTGGTATGAAATCAATAATCTAGATTATGCATGATAATTTGAATAATGAGTCACTCTAATTTATTCATGAAACAACGGACAGTACGTGATGGTTTAATGGTTTGATTAAAAACGGCGATAAATTGATGGTTTAATGGTTTTGATTAACAAACGGCGATAAATAGTAGAATTGATTATTGAAATAAAATAATACAGTGAAAAGAGATTTTCATTTTAATAATGTCATATCACACTCGTTCGCACGGATCATCCGAGGCTGGAGATAGTGCAATGGCCGAATTAGAAATCAAGCAGAAACAATTAAATGATAAAGAAAAATTATTATTAGAACAAGCAAGTGCTTAAGAAACCAACAGGCAGAGTTAGAAAAAGGGAAATGAATTTGAATAGAGAAAGAGAAGCCGCTGTAGGCATTGAAAGTTTAACCGCAGTTTTAAATTCATTTAAGGGTGAATTCAGTTCTTTGCGAAATAATTTTACGTCTCTGCATGAGCAAGTAAATCAAATAAATAGGCGGGTAGACGGTTTAACCAACAATGGACCGCCCTCTGAGGCATCGCCTCAACAGGAAATTATTAATGATACCCCTTTTTCTAATGAAAATATTTTGCCGCCAAATGTTGTTAAAGATATTACCCCTCAATCTCCTATTAGACTCAAGGATGTAGTTGATATGATACCAAAATATGATGGACACAAAATATCGGTTTTTCAGTTTAGTAAGATTTGTGAACGCGTTTCTCATTTGATACCACAAGAACAAGAATTTTATTTGGTACAAATGATAATAAATAAACTTCAAGGGCATGCGTATACTGCCATTGAAGGAACGAATTTTGCATATTTGTCGGTCTTATTAGATCATTTGAAAAAGATTTTCGGACCAAATAAATCTTTAAATCAGTACCGTGGAGAGCTTGGAAATTTGTATATGTCGGCAACCGAGGACATTTTTAGTTATATTGAGCGTACTAAGGAATTAAAATCCGCAATAATTGATGGAGAACTTGGTATACAAGGCGGTCTGTGTCTTACACCGTATGAGGAGGGAAAGATCGATCATGAATGCCTTGAAGCATTCATAAACGGACTACCGTCTGATTTATTGGTACGCGTAAAATTAGAGGGAAGAAATATGATTTGGATAATGCCATAACAAGAACAATTCAGTTGACCAAAACATTAGAGGCAGAATCACGTCGGAAAAAACCCACGAGTAATTTAAAATATAATTTTTCTCCACGAGTAGATTTTCCGCCACGAAATAATAATATGGAACCTCGAGCTGTAGATTCATCGTGGTCTCGCGATGTATTACCTTCTTCGCAAACAGTGAATCCAATTCGCCGTCCTAACGTACCGTTTTATAAGGGAGGCCCGATTATTAAACCTTTAACACCGGGACAACCAGGACCAAATACTCCGCAAGATCAAGTTTGTCATTATTGCAAAACTCCAGGACATTTTATTAATAATTGTCGCAAGTTGGCGTATAAGAAATCTTTAGAAACCTCTGGAAATATAAATATGAATAAAGAAAGCACTAAGAATTCGGGAAACGCCGAAGGCGTTCCGGGAACAAGCGGTGTCCGCCCGAGCGCAGGTATACTAGGACACCCGAATTCCCCAAAGACAGTTCAGTTTCGGGAACCGATAACTCAATAGCTTTGCAGGCCGTAAAGGTAACTAAGATTTTTAAGGCAACCCAGGCACCCATCATTACACTTGCATCTTCAAAGTTAAAGGGTAATTGTACTTTTATGATAGATTCAGGATCCGACATAAATTTGATAAAGGAAAAGTATGTTGATACAGATATTTCGATTAATAAATATCATACTTTTAACTTACAGGGAATTAGTCCTAATGTTATTTCCACTTTAGGATCGGTCGATATACCATTATTGGGAGAATTAGTGCAGTTTCACATAGTACCGGACGATATAAATTTTGTACAATGCGGTATTCTCGGTACTAGTCTTTTGAGGAAGCATAACGCTTCCATAGATTTTAAGAACAAACGGTTAATTTATGATGACACATGTATGCCATTTACCGAGGTAGAGTACATACATCTTGAGCCACGTTCAGTTACACCGTTTCATGTTAAGATTGTAAATCCTGAGGTGAAAAGCGGATACATACCCTTGATTAAGTCCGTTGAGGGAATTTACCTTGGGAAAGCTCTTGTTACTAATATAAACGGAAAGGCACACCTTCCCATATATAATACTACAGATTTAGCATACGACATGGAGGTTCCCTCCATTGTTTTGGAAGAATATGATATTGCTAATCCTTTCGAAAACTCTGAAATCTCTGAGGAGGTTCAGTCAGCTCCTGCCGCCCGAGGGCATGCAGAAAGCCCAATCTTACGTCGTACTAATCGTTACGAATCCCTTATTAATCCTAGTAATTTGGAAAAAACTCCATTTGAAACCCAGGAACCATGCCGAGGCAAGGAAATGCCCTGTGGTAATTTTAGTTGGAACCAATCAGTCCCTGATCATCTTGGTAGTTTTAGTATTACTTACAAAACCCCACAGGAAAGGGTTAAAGTAATTTCGCAGTTATTACGCATGGATCATCTCAACTCCGAGGAAAGAGATAATCTTCTTGCTTTGATTAACGATTATCAGGACCGATTTCAGTTGCCAACTGATCATTTAGAACATACAGATGCTACACAGCATTCTATCCCAACCATAACTGAAGTTCCTATCCATCAGAAGCAATATCGTTTTTCCCCTTTTCATAAAGATGAAATTAATAGACAAGTAGATGCTTTATTAGCTGATGGCATAATAGAACATTCTACTTCCCCTTACAATTCACCAGTTTGGATAGTACCTAAGAAATCAGATTCTTCAGGAAATAAAAGATGGAGAATGGTTATAGATTTTCGCCACCTCAATGAAAAAACTATAGGAGATGCGTACCCTCTTCCAAATATTACAGATATTCTTGACCAATTAGGAAATGCAAAATATTTTACGGTATTAGATTTAGCCTCCGGGTTTCATCAAATACCAATGAATCCGAAAGATGCGTGTAAAACAGCTTTTTCCACACCGTACGGGCATTATCAGTATAAACGAATGCCATTTGGATTAAAGAATGCCCCTTCTACTTTTCAACGATTAATGGATACCGTACTTATCGGATTACAGGGAAATGAATTATTTGTTTACGTTGACGACATAGTTATTTATGCTCGATCATTGCAAGAGCACAATGTAAAAATTGCAAGACTAATGAAAAGATTAAGGGAAGCCAACCTTAAATTACAACCTGATAAATGCGAGTTTCTTCGCAAAGAAGTCGGATATTTAGGACACATAATTAGTTCTGAAGGTGTTAAACCAGATCCTGAAAAGGTTAAAGCTATCAAGAATTTTCCAATTCCACGTAATGCCAAAAATATTAAACAATTTCTTGGCTTGGCAGGTTATTACAGACGATTTATACCAGAATTTTCAAAAATTGCTAAACCATTAACCGAGTTATTGAAGAAAGATCGACCTTTTGTTTGGGAATCTCCGCAAGCAGTAGCGTTTGCTACTCTCCAGAATTTTTTGTGCACGGAACCTATATTGCAATATCCAGATTTTACACAGCCTTTTATTTTAACTACAGATGCATCCGGATATGCAATTGGAGGCGTTTTAAGTCAGGGAAAAATAGGAAAAGATTTACCTGTGGCATATGTTTCGCGTATACTTAATAGAGCAGAACAAAATTATTCAACCATAGAGAAAGAATGTTTGGCTATGGTATATTGCACGAATCATTTTAGGCCATATTTGTACGGAAGGAAGTTTACTATCGTTACGGATCACAAACCTTTAGTTTGGTTACATTCCATTAAAGATCCATCTTCAAGACTTTGGAAATGGAGAACTAAGTTGGCAGAGTTCGATTATGATATTCAATATAAAAAAGGAAGCTTGAATAATAACGCCGATGCGTTATCACGAAATCCACCATTAGCTGTAACATTACCTTTAATTACAGATCTACCTGATACATTGGATGAATCATCCAATGAATCTTTATTTTCATTTCCAACAAGTCGACCTCCAGATACAGTTATTTCTAACTACGATCATATTAATGAACAATCACAGGAACCGATAGAGCAACCTATTGAAATTGTAGAGGAAGATAATCAGGAAAATTTAGAGGAAGAAACGGATATAACATATTGCGAATATTTAACAAATTTGTTTCATAAGTTAAACGAAATACAGGAAATGGCCAGACAAAATTTGATACAATCAAAAGAACGAAGCAAGCGATATTATGACAGACAAGTGCGCCCATATGATTTTAAGGAGGGGGATAACGTCTTTTTATTGAAAGAACCACGTAAAGGAAAATTCGCTGATCATTATACCGGACCTTATCAAATATTGGAAATATTACCACCCAATAATGCAAAAATTTTGTTTCAAAATCAACCCCGAGTAGTCCATATGGACAAACTCAAAATATCCCATTTAAATCCTGGATGAAAACTAATAATATTTGTACGCGTTGCAGGATCAACAAATTGAGCTGAGCTCAGAAACTTACCGTCAGTGCATCCAATGGTACCACACCTATGGAGTGAGACGGACAACCACCTTTGAAAGTGCCACTAGCCAGTTTATAGTGCACCAAGATAATACATATACTTTTGTGTATTTAGGCGTAAGGAAACGGCGGATCAACCCGAAACCTTGCCTAAGGCATTTTTCAATTGAATGTGTTTTTATGTGTCCCACACACCGTCATTTCAGTTCTCGGAGGAACTGTCCAGGAATAATTACTTATTTACACAGAGCCTCTCTTGTACATTGTATGAGAACAGTGTTATGTTACAAGTTAGCTAATAGCATATTTTTGTGTGACACTTGCTACAAAAATAACGAGAAGATATATTATAAACAGAATGTCTCACGGTTACTAAAACATGATATGGTAATTGGAAGCCGTCAAGTTATTTTCGAATGCACATTTTGTGGAAAGAGTTTACTAATTTATAATCCATTTTATAATTGTGCAGATTGTTACCATACATATGAATTGTTAACAGAATATTTGGAAATTCATGATAAGGATATTTTTGAATTACACGATCCAACACTTATTCGTATATACACAACGAAGTTAGATTAATTTCGTTAACACGAACATAAATTTTGATTCAATGAAGTTAATTTACCATCAATGGATAATTAACCATTTTCAGGAAAACACTTCTTGCATACAGGATAATTATAGCATTAAAATGCATTGAAGCAATAGACACCTCTGTTGCAACTTTTACTTGACAAAGAGTTAGTTCAAATTCTGAACAGCTCAAACCCTACTCTAATAACAATAGAGTTCCGTAGAAATGCTAATTTTCCTTAATGATTAAACTTTGTAAAGGGAAAAATAGCATTAGACATATATACATGTCATCATTAATATAAGAAATAATTTTAAGGCTATATAATGAATAATCATGCGCAGTCTAGTAAGACTTTAGACCCGCTAGTTTTAAATCATGCAAAATGCATAGTTAATATTAAGGTTGTACATCGATTAACACGACATTTATATTGTATGTCCTGTTTTAGTAAGGAAAGCAATACTAGTAATTTTGAAATTATTATTACGCATTACATTGCCAGCGGGACCGTAGATTTAGGAACCTGCGTAAGTTGCAACGAGCAACTTTTCAGAAACGACCCATGAGTTATTGTATACATTGCAAGAGTATTTATAGAGAACTTTTGGGACATGACAACTTAAATAGGATTGATATGTCAAACACAGATTTTTGTATAACACATACACGAAAAACTTTGAATATATAAAACCTAAGTCGGAATAATAAAATAATTATAATGGCGGAAGTTAATTTGGTTAAATGTGTACGAGTTTATCGAGTTCTGAATGAACAAGATCGGAAATATTATTGCGTATTTTGTTGGCACAATCAAATATTTTTACCCAGCATTAATATTGAAACTTCGGTTGGCCCTATGGAAGGAATATTCCAGACACTACATTATTTTACAAATTGTTTTAATACAATGATTTTCCGATGTGCCATGTGTAACAATAAATTATCCGATATTGTTATGATAGATCAATGTGAAAGATGTTACTTAAAATTTAGGAATTTAAGAACACGAGGCCAATTACAAGATTCAGATTTGTTAACTACTTGTTTCATTTATAATTTGGAAAAAAATGAGCTAACACACTCATGCGTATCAGGTTGAAAGCATATGGTAACACCAAACGAATTATTGGCAATATTTATTAAGCTGAATATTGTAACATTGTCCATAGAACAATGAAGCCGTTATCAGGAATTATGTTATTCGTATTAATCCCCACAACCTACGGACTCATTGGATTCGATTGTGGAGGTCAGCATTTAAATGTAACCACAGTATCATTGCTAGGTGTCAGAGACTGTGAACTTAAGCACCAATCGTTAAATACATCTGACACACACATTCAGTTACTACAACTTGCGGAATACAATTACGTGGAAGTGATACAGTGCAAAGTTGAAATATCGCGAGTGATACAGTACTGTGGAATGCATTCGCATATATCAGCTGTAGCCAATGCACGACTAGAGTACCTACAGGAAGTTTCCAGAGTCAAGTGCTACCACGCTTTTCAGGAAGGGACCTTCTCCATAGGACTGGGAGGAATCGTCACCAAACTGAAGCCTAATACTACCACCGTTCACAGCATCCTGCTTGCCGGAACGATAAACCATGATGGAACCTGCAAGGGTACACAATTCTCCGACCCTTACGGGACTTGGCACAACGTCGTAGTAGATGGAACTGTACGGATATCATTAAAGTCATCCTATGTTCCTGTGCACCTAAATTCTGGAAAAGTAATGCTAAGATCAGGAACTGTCTGCACGCTGAGCGACGGTTTTTGCATTGATTTTGACGATGGATATTCATATTGGAAACCAATGCCCACATCGTCTTGTAATTTCCACCAGTACAACGTACTGTATGAAGGAACGGCAGTTAAAATGAATGGAATAATGGATACCATTCATCAGACTATTTATACTCTTGTCAGTCAGGATACCACTTTTGCCTTGACAGCAGGAGGAAGTCAAGCCGTGTGTGGATACACCCTACTCACCACGGAGCATCCTAAACTATTTATCTTGGAGGCAGAAAAGGGAACCACCTTCGCGGAGCGAAGAGACATCCCTGTGGAGAACCTTGATATTTTCACCTACGTCAACTCTAAATTCGTGTACGTAGAAAAACATATACGACATCAGATGACATCGTTGTATCGTGACGTTATTCAACAACGTTGCGAGTTGGAAAAGGAAGTGTTAAAAAACACACTGTCCTTCGCTACTCTTCAGCCAGACGAATTCGCTTATCGGCTCATGAAAGGACCAGGTTACATGGCCGTCACTGCAGGGGAAGCCGTTCATGTCATCAAGTGTATACCAGTGGACGTCATCGTACGCCGCACTAAGGAATGTTATATTGAGCTACCGGTTACAGTACGCAACACTTCCCTCTTTATCACACCAAAATCACACGTGTTGACCAAGATGGGAACCATACGAGAGTGTAGCTACGAATTGCCAACCCTTTATCGAATTGAGGATACATGGATTGAACTTATTCCGGAGCCACGTGTTCGCAGAACATCGTTGCAGCAGTTACAACCTATGACAAGTATGTCATGGAATTATTTAACGCCGGGACCACTAGCTTCCAGCGGAATATATTCCCAGGCGGATCTTGATAAAATCAGGGATCATATAATGTTCCCTGCTGAAAAGCCAGCGTTACTTAACAGCATGGCTCGTGGAATCACCGGACACGTCATGCCTGACGATACCATGTCCATTTACAACTTATTGGATGAAGCATCATTAAACAAAATTGCTGAGTCAACTGCTAAACGGATCTGGGGCGGATTCATCACATTTGGATCAGCCACAGCTGGAGTTTTTGGAGTATTATTAGTAGTACGACTAATCAAGCTAGCCATCGACACGATGATACATGGTTATGCTCTACATTCAGCCTACGGATGCAGTCTGTACGTGCTAGGAGCTATCTGGAGCTCCTTGACTCATCTGCTACTCTATTTGGCCAGAGGTACAGCCAAACGCAGCCACACAGATGGACGAGCAGATCCCGAGGAACAACGATCATCGGAACCTGTGGAACCAGTATTATCGCAGTCTTTGTCGCAGAACAACCCTAGCAATCAGCCAACTTCGCCGCAGGTGACTGACAGTGAAACCATTGTATACACAGACTTACAAAAACGTTTGCGTGAATATTAGAACCATTTCCTCGATTGCATCGGAAATGTTCTTAAATAAGGGGGGGGATGTGACGTCCTGACATCCACCTCACACCCATTTTTAAATTTTTTTTATTTGCAATATTAATTATTAATGTATAACCACTGATAGATATTTTTGAGCGCCATTGATACTTACCATTTTTGCTTCACTACTTATTATTAACCACAGGCTTACGTAGAGTGGTCTGTTATTAGTCTAACCAAGAATATTATTTACTTGGCAACCTAACCGACACATATATTATGTTAAAAGCTTTAGCTTGATACTAGTTTTAATATAAAAATATATGAAGTAATTATATTAACATATATAAAGGGAAAAGAAAATATTAAAAGGACAAAAACAATATATATGTATAACTTAGTTATTATGCTTTATGATAGATTTATTTAATTAATTTAGTCACGTATATATATATATATATATATATTTTCTGAAACATAAAAACACAAAAACATACATAAAATCAGTAAAATATATAAAAACAGTTTTATATACTCTAGCAGTTAAATAAAATAATTTTGAAACATTTATTAATAATTTGATAAATTTATAATATTTATAATATTACGAGATTGGTAATATTTAAGATCGTTTGAATTGTAATACCATGAAGGTTTTTATAGGTGTAGCAAAACCATTGAGCTACTTAATATTGTTTATTATATAAAAAGTATTAATGTTAGTTGTAATAATTGAAAGAATTAATTTAAAAATATATCTTATTATATGGTTATATAGCCATTGATAAGTATTACAAATTTGGCTTAATACATTTGGGTTCTTGACAGGATAAAATATTTAATTATTTTTATAACAAAGAAACAAATGGATTTGAAATGGATTTTATTGTACTATAGTAAAGTCCTTTGCAAGTAGGTAATTTTCGTTAAAACCAATAGGGTCGGTTATTATATAAAAACGGGAAATATCAATTAGTTATTTAAGACAAGAGTAAAAATAATGCGGCGGAATTGAGTTTTATTAAGTTACGGTGTAGCTTTGATAGTTATTATAATTTACGGAGACATTTGGTGTTGATTGTTGTACAAGGTCATAAGTTGTTATTAATAACAATTAAAGGAGTAAATTTTGGAATTAATTTTATTATACAATGAAATAGTTTTGTGAGTGTAGTAAATTGTATTACCACATTTGAAGTGATTTATCGTATAGAAAAATTAATATTATTTTTATAACATTGTGACGTCCTGGCGTCCACCTCACACCCATTTTTAATTTTTTTATTTGCAATATTAATTATTAATGTATAACCACTGATAGTTATTTTTGAGCGCCATTGATACTTACCATTTTTGCTTCACTACTTATTATTAACCACAGGCTTACGTACAGTAGTCTGTTATTAACCTAACCAAGAATATTATTTACTTAGCAACCTAACCGACACATTTATTATGTTAAAAGCTTTAGCTTGATACTAGTTTTAATATAAAAATTTATGAAGTAATAATATTAACATATATAAAAGGAAAAGAAAATATTAAAAGCACAAAAACATACAGAAATCAGTAAACTATATAAAAACAGTTTTATATGTTCAAGCAGTTAAATAAAATAATTTTGAAACATTTATCATTAATAATTAGATAGATTTATAATATAATATTACGAGATTGATAATATTTAAGATCGTTTGAACTGTAATACCATGAAGGTTTTTATAGGTGTAGCAAAACCATTGAGCTACTTAATATTGTTTATTATATAAAAAGTATTAATGTTAGTTGTAATAATTGAAAGAATTAATTTAAAAATATATCTTATTATATGGTTATATAGCCATTGATAAGTATTACAAATTTGGCTTAATACATTTGGGTTCTTGACAGGATAAAATATTTAATTATTTTTAATAACAAAGAAACAAATTGATTTGAAATGGATTTTAATATATTATAGTAAAGTCCTTTGCAAGTAGGTAATTTTCGTTAAAACCAATAGGGTCGGTTATTATATAAAAACGGGAAAAATCAATTAGTTATTTAAGACAAGAGTAAAAATAATGCCGGCGGAATTGAGTTTTATTAAGTGACGGTGTAGCTTTGATAGTTATTATAATTTACGGAGACATTTGGTGTTGATTGTTGTACAAGGTCATAAGTTGTTATTAATAACAATTAAAGGAGTAAATTTTGGAATTAATTTTATTATACAATGAAATAGTTTTGTGAGTGTAGTAAATTGTATTACCACATTTGAAGTGATTTATCGTATAAAAAATTAATATTATTTTATAACATAAAAGGAGAAACATTTTATAAGTAAAAGAATGTAGAATATTTGTCTACAATCTTAGTCAAAAAGAAGTACGTATTTAAATTTGCGAAATTGCAATAAAATTTTACTAAATGTTTTGGGTCTAAAATTTGAACCGTAAGGAAATAATTTGTTATAATTATATTGAAGCATCTAGGTCATAAGAGAAAACTAATAGGGACCTCAGATTTTGAAAATAATCATTTTTACGGAAGTGACCAACAACTTTTGGGAATCATCATTTTTAGCTAGGCTGATGGTACCTGTGATGAAATTTTTCTTATCGCACCACGGGATCATTGAGAAACCACAAAAATTGCAAAGTCACTATTTGTTAAACAAATCAGCGTTATTTTTCAATATTTATAGTGTAGAAAGTTTTAATGAAATATTAATAGTTTAGAATTACAAAGTTAAAAACAATTAAAGTGAAAATCAATTAGTGAACAATTTAATATAAAAGGAAATAAGTTGTTTAACCCAAAAATATTAAGAAAAGAATAAATCGTTAATTAATTATGAATAAAAGTATATTACACATGGTATTACGTTCATAGTAAGGATTATTGAATTTATTTAATGGAATATTTTATGTTACTGAGCATTAATTTAAGTATATATTAATTACGCATTTAATCCGTTAATAATTAAGTATATTAACCATATCATATACGAACACACTTATATAGGTGCGTATAACCCATAAAAGAATTATTGGTTATTTAAGATTTTATGAATTAATTAAGACTAATATTGTATTGGAATAATAATTTATATGGTTTAATTATAATATTAAACCCGGCACATCAATAGTTGCTTTATTACTAATTTTATAATAACCAAAGAATAGACGTGCAAGTACATACACGTGTATATCTATATATATAGGCATCCCTATATATATAAGACAATTATTGGTTGAGTGAGATTTTATAAGTTTATTAGAATGGAATCTTGAAATAATAATTTTAGATGATTTAATTACATTATTAAAGGCTCATGATACCAATAATTGATTTTACAATAATTTATAATGATTATTATTTCACTGAGTGCGTTATATTATTAAGTAGACGTATGCAGGGTCTTATAATAATTCATGCATAAGACTAGGAGCATATAAATGCATATGTCAAGCGTTATAATTTTAAGATTAAATTTGTGAGCATTACAGAATTATTTGAATATTAATTTGAATAAGACAGTGAACACAGCGTTAAGTAACAAAGGAATAAAGATTTAAATTCACGAAGGAATATTATTTCATGATGACTAATTGTAAAAGACGGTGACTTGTCGGCACCTGATTGAAATAATAATCCAAGACCGCTGTCTTAATCAAAGGTTGAATAGATATCTCGAGCAAGACATATCGGCAGGAAGTTGCAGCTGCCATTTGATTCGGAGAAACTCCGGTTGATTAAAAAGCATAACAGATGAGCGATAATTCTGTACTGAGAATTTCATGTTGAACTTACGCGTCAAATACGTTTATCTTTTGTAAGCGTTGAGCTCACCGTTGAGCTCATCGTCCCCACTAGACGCACCGTGAGACAATCCCACCACTTAAGTTTTCGATCCCACCATAAGAATCTTCGAAAACGAAGAACCAATGAGTTAAGTGGGCAGAGCCTCCCTACTATTTTAGTTTTTGCTTTAACCGTAGCGTCCCCACTTATTGTAATCCCTTCTCGAGCTACAGGGACCCTGTCCCCAAGCATCATAATTTTTGAGTATATAACGTGATGCAGCAGCCAGAGAATGAGACTCACACTTTAGACTCACACTTTAGACTCACACTACTCACACTTTAGACTCACACTTTAGACTCACACTTTAGACTCACACTTAGACTCACACCTTTGTACACACCTTTGTAAAACCTTTTACACTGTACCTTTTTGACGACCCTTTTAGACTACACTTACTTTTAATTAATTATTGGAGTCGCTAGCTAGCGTAAATTCGCTAACTAAGCGTAAAATATAACGTAGAGCCAGTGAAGTTTGAGTTATTACTAAAGTCTGATTGACTTATTCTTGTGCTGCTACATCATCAAGTGCTTCCTGACCTGAGGGTTAGATTTGTGCGAACGCTTGTGAGTAGATTTATTTAATTATTTTATACTCGCTGCTCTTATGGAACGTTATACTTGTACTCCATATACATACTACACATTTTGACAGATTTATAAAGTTTCAATACATTATTATATTTACAGTTACTTAATATTTTCGAATTATAATTAGTTGTGAAACAATTACTGGCCTGAGGGTTCAGATTTATATGACATTTGCGAATAAAATTATTTCAAGTAACACATATATTCATATTGTAACCAACTTCTATATTACACTTGAATTTAGTAATAAACTTTTGATTAATTTAATTGTTCATTAAATATACCCTTCAATTATTATTGTTTAATCATTGAGAATAATGTTAGTGGTACAACAGTTGCAATTAACCATAATTTAACTTTAACTTTTGTTCAGAATCGCTCGCCAGCGTAAATTCGCAGCGAAGCGTCATCCTATATTGAATATATAGTGCATGAATGCATTAATTATATCAAATTATTTGTGCGAGGCATACCCATTTATTTCAATTATATTTAAAGCGTTAAATCGCTTTTTCCCTTTTGAATACCATTAACAGCGACTTCATTCGCTGTGAGTTATCCTTTGAAAACAGTCGAGAGCGAACATTCGCTTCCATACCTGTCATATACCACGGCGTGTATAGCCGCCATTTTCTCATCCTTTAGCTCGGTATACGAACATATATGCCTCATTACACAATTAAGTCGTATTTAATATTTAAGTGAATTAAAATCAAATCATACCATTATTTGAAGGATAATTCGATTATAAACATTAAAGTAACATTTGCATTACAAGTTTATTACATTTGTGTACTTAAATCAAGTGAGCATGGTAAAAAGTTCGACTCACACTAGTGACAATAGTACGACTTACGCTAGTGACAATTACGCTAGTGACAATTACGCTAGTGACAATATTAAGGAATTGCTGACTTACCATAAGGCAGTGCACGGTGAATTAATAATTTTAATCTTGGTTACAGTATATCACTAACAAGATTTAAGTTTAATAAATTACATAATTTTCGTTTATTGTATTGTTAAGCACGAACATAGATTCATTCGTCTGACCAATTCCTTATGTATACTACGTCTGACCAAATCATTATATATTCTACCTGATACATTCAATTTAGTCACAGGAGGTATATTTTATTTAATTACCAAATAAAGCATTACGAAATTATGAATAACAGTTAATAACGAATTAGAATCTATATTAATTTGTTTTAAATCATTATTTTATTCTTCAACTCCATCACCGTGTATGAGCATAAAAGTGCTCGTCTCCTTACTTTGTGTTACATTCCACTTAAAGAAAGGCATAGTAACCTGCCTACTTTCCTTTTGAGATATTTTATTTTATCAATCCTTTGCATATGAGCATTATTATTGCTCATCCTTTTCATTTTTCCATTAGTAAGAGCGAAGCGACGCCCTTATTTCCATATTATACCACTGTCATACACTACACAGCGACATAACTCTACGATTTTCTTTTCAATATTTTCCTATTCTTATACCATAATTTTGTTGAAGAAATAAGAGAGATAATAATTTAAATTCAGTTTTCATATATTAGATAATAGAGAGATATCAAGTTACAATCAATATTGATTACAATATTTACCTTTTGACAATCACAATTTCATCACCGTAAGAGTTAATCGCAAGCTCTCTCCATTCCCGGGTAAAGTCGGTGTATGCAGATTGACCCATAATCAAAAGAGAGCACCTGAAATCAAATCACCTGAGGGATAGATTTGGGACAGGTACCTGATCGTCTACATTCTCACTTCCCCGGACGTGACAAACAGACGGTCAAACAAAAAATTTGGTGGCAGCGGTGGGATGGTTTAATGGTTTTGATTAACAAACGGCGATAAATCAGTAGAATTGATTATTAAAATAAAATAATACAGTGGAAAAGAGATTTTTATTTTTAAAAAAATGTCATATCACACTCGTTCGCACGGATCATCCGAGGCTGGAGATAGTGCAATGGCCGAATTAGAAATCAAGCAGAAACAATTAAATGATAAAGAAAAATTATTATTAGAACAAGCAAGTGCGTTAAGAAACCAACAGGCAGAGTTAGAAAAAAGGGAAATGAATTTGAATAGAGAAAGAGAAGCCGCTGTAGGCATTGAAAGTTTAACCGCAGTTTTAAATTCATTTAAGGGTGAATTCAGTTCTTTGCGAAATAATTTTACGTCTCTGCATGAGCAAGTAAATCAAATAAATAGGCGGGTAGACGGTTTAACCAACAATGGACCGCCCTCTGAGGCATCGCCTCAACAGGAAATTATTAATGATACCCCTTTTTCTAATGAAAATATTTTGCCGCCAAATGTTGTTAAAGATATTACCCCTCAATCTCCTATTAGACTCAAGGATGTAGTTGATATGATACCTAAATATGATGGACACAAAATATCTGTTTTTCAGTTTAGTAAGATTTGTGAACGCGTTTCTCATTTGATACCACAAGAACAAGAATTTTATTTGGTACAAATGATAATAAATAAACTTCAAGGGCATGCGTATACTGCCATTGAAGGAACGAATTTTGCATATTTGTCGGTCTTATTAGATCATTTGAAAAAAATTTTCGGACCAAATAAATCTTTAAATCAGTACCGTGGAGAGCTTGGAAATTTGTATATGTCGGCAACCGAGGACATTTTTAGTTATATTGAGCGTACTAAGGAATTAAAATCCGCAATAATTGATGGAGAACTTGGTATACAAGGCGGTCTGTGTCTTACACCGTATGAGGAGGGAAAGATCGATCATGAATGCCTTGAAGCATTCATAAACGGACTACCGTCTGATTTATTGGTACGCGTAAAATTAGAGGGAAGAACATATGATTTGGATAATGCCATAACAAGAACAATTCAATTGACCAAAACATTAGAGGCAGAATCACGTCGGAAAAAACCCACGAGTAATTTAAAATATAATTTTTCTCCACGAGTAGATTTTCCGCCACGAAATAATAATATGGAACCTCGAGCTGTAGATTCATCGTGGTCTCGCGATGTATTACCTTCTTCGCAAACAGTGAATCCAATTCGCCGTCCTAACGTACCGTTTTATAAGAGAGGCCCGATTATTAAACCTTTAACACCGGGACAACCGGGACCAAATACTCCGCAAGATCAAGTTTGTCATTATTGCAAAACTCCAGGACATTTTATTAATAATTGTCGCAAGTTGGCGTATAAGAAATCTTTAGAAACCTCTGGAAATATAAATATGAATAAAGAAAGCACTAAGAATTCGGGAAACGCCGAAGGCGTTCCGGGAACAAGCGGTGTCCGCCCGAGCGCAGGTATACTAGGACACCCGAATTCCCCAAAGACAGTTCAGTTTCGGGAACCGATAACTCAATAGCTTTGCAGGCCGTAAAGATAACTAAGATTTTTAAGGCAACCCAGGCACCCATCATTACACTTGCATCTTCAAAGTTAAAGGGTAATTGTACTTTTATGATAGATTCAGGATCCGACATAAATTTGATAAAAGAAAAGTATGTTGATACAGATATTTCGATTAATAAATATCATACTTTTAACTTACAGGGAATTAGTCCTAATGTTATTTCCACTTTAGGATCGGTCGATATACCATTATTGGGAGAATTAGTGCAGTTTCACATAGTACCGGACGATATAAATTTTGTACAATGCGGTATTCTCGGTACTAGTCTTATGAGGAAGCATAACGCTTCCATAGATTTTAAGAACAAACGGTTAATTTATGATGATACATGTATGCCATTTACCGAGGTAGAGTACATACATCTTGAGCCACGTTCAGTTACACCGTTTCATGTTAAGATTGTAAATCCTGAGGTGAAAAGCGGATACATACCTTTGATTAAGTCCGTTGAGGGAATTTACCTTGGGAAAGCTCTTGTTACTAATATAAACGGAAAGGCACACCTTCCCATATATAATACTACAGATTTAGCATACGACATGGAGGTTCCCTCCATTGTTTTGGAAGAATATGATATTGCTAATCCTTTCGAAAACTCTGAA
>NW_020825075.1:0-20969 GCF_003672135.1 Ooceraea biroi
GTAACTTCTATCCCGAAAGGTGGAAGTAGATTGCGCGCAACTGAAAAAAAGTCTTGTATCATTTTCCAAAATAATAACCGAGTTATTAACCGATTAATATGAACATATGAGAGCGCGAGAAGCGATAGGCGGAGTAACGTGGCGACAAATCGCTTGCCGCTCGCTGCGTGACAATTCTTTGTCCCCGCGTTACTCCGCCTCTCGCTGTCGGACGTGTCCATCGTTGCTAGGAGATCTAATTGTAAGAAGTAAATGCCTACTGAGTCCGGCCTATCGCTTCTCGTGCTCTCATTTGTTAATATTAATCGGTTAAGGGGATCCTGGAGTGGCTAGTGAACTCCTTCGTATTACCGATAGAATGAATGAGTTTTTTAAATAAATCTTTTCATTGATAGCGTAGAATAAAAAATCCTTTTGCACGATATTAAGGAACTAATTTTGTTACTCTTGGTCACGATTTCACATATGAAATTTGGCATGAAATTTTCTTAACAATTTAGCTTTTTTACTACGCTTCTAAATTCACTTCAAAAAGCATCATTGTATTGGTTTATTGTATACCTAGTGTGGACAACAGCCATTTCGTACGTACAAAGCGCCAAATTTTTATATAAAGAATTATTGAAATAGAAAATTGCAATTGTCGAACTTTTTTCCGTTTCGAACAGAAAGTCTTGTTGTCTACTGTTCATTATTGTGTGTACTTTAATCGTGCAAAAGGATTTGGTAAATATGCCGATGAGGGGAGCCAGCTCCGATGATCTTGACCTTGACATATATTGTCAAGGTCGCCCTCCTGAGTGACCTTTAAAAGGTTTTAGCCGTCGCTCGTTGTTTATTAAAAAGTTATTAACAAAAGAAGTTTCGAAAGTATAGCAGTTATTTTGAATATTGAAAACCCAAACAGTTAAATACAAAGTATTCTCTGCTTTAACCTAACCTAATCTAATCTAATCTAACTTAACGTACCGAGTACTTTGTATTTAACTGTTTGGGCTTTCAATATTCAAAATAACTGCTATACTTTCGAAACTTATTTTGTTAATAACTTTTTAATAAACAACCTAACTAGGTTAGGGTAGGTTAGGTTAGGCTAGGGTAGGTTAAAGCAGAGAATACTTTGTATTTAACTGTTTGGGCTTTCAATATTCAAAGAACTATTATACTATCCTTTCGAAACTTCTTTTGTTAATAACTTTTTAATAAACAACAATCCACGATTGAAACTTAGTGCAGGTTATTCGGGGAAGTAACCTTTATAATATATGTCAAATTCAAGTCCTTACTTCGTGTGAACAGCTGAAAATTCTTGCAAAATCATTAAACTTCTTTTGTTAATAACTTTTTAATAAATAACGGGCGACGGCTAAAACCTTTTGAAGGTCACTCAGGAGGGCGACCTTGACAATATATGTCAAGGTCAAGGTCATCGGGGCTGGCTCCCCTCATCGGCATATTTACCAAGGATTTTTCGTTCTGTGCAAACAATAAAAAGAACTTTTTAGAAAAAAAATCACTTATTCCGCCGGTAATACAGATGACTCCAGGATCCCCTTAATAACTCTGTTATTGCGAATTTTGGAAAATGATACACGACTTCTCTTTTCAGTTGGACGCAATCTACCTCCACCTTTCGGGATAGAAGCTTGTCGGACACCCTACTACTTTCCATCGGGTAGCAAGTCGATGAAAAACCTGTTGTCTTGATAAGTTGGTATACTTTTTTTGTTTCTGCATATTCCTATAACCATTATTCAATTTCAATAATTTCAATTACTGTTGAAAATTATTGTAGACGAAAAATAGTTTATTATATTTTATTAATAAAACAAATATACAGGGTGGACCATTTAAGTTGATAATGTAAAATATCTCAAAAACGAAGCGTTGGAGAAAGAAATGTTTTAAATAAAAGTTATTTTTGACTTTAAGGTGGAAAGCAAATTGCATGATTTGTTTTATTTGGAGGACGTTTTCAAGATCATTTAAAGATCAATCTAATTTTTTAAAATTAAAACCTACATTTTTTATCTCATTCAGAAAATAGTGGTAGTGAGCGATACCAGGTGTTGGTGCAAATAATTGTTTATTCTCCTCCAATATCTATGTACAAACGTTTCGGTCAACACATTTGACCTTCTTCAGTGTAACCTTAACACAATATATAAAGATTGAAAACATAATAATCGATTACAATGATGTTAAAATCTTGTTTAATACATACCAAAGGCAATTTTCACATTTTAATACATACATACCAAATACATACATTTAATACATACCAAAGGCAATTCACATTTGAATATTTTTATTAGTCATAAAATTATTTTGTTCCACCGAGAGTCATTGAATAGTTACATGAATGTTAGGTCACAATATGTTAAACGAATTTTAAATTTAGAAATGAGGGATGCGTATAGATATAGTTTTGGTCTCTTAAACGAGATACATTATAGTATGAAATTATTATCAAGGTCATTACCGTTTAATATTTTTAATAGTTTCATGAGACACCATGAGTTGTTTAATAATAAGTTGATTAATGTCGGTATGATGAGATTGAATAAGAAGGT
Organism: Ooceraea biroi; assembly: GCF_003672135.1. NCBI lineage: Eukaryota > Metazoa > Arthropoda > Insecta > Hymenoptera > Formicidae > Ooceraea > Ooceraea biroi. The sequence continues at coordinate 2,574 of NW_020825075.1, forward strand.
GGACTGGTTGATAAGGGTTCGTAATTCTGAATTAAAGAACAAAATCAAACCGGTTAAGTTTTTTGCTTCGAGGTCGCCGGATATGAGTAAGACTAATGTATTTATACATGAACCTCAGATGCAAAGTAATGATGTCGCGATGATTGATATTCATCCGAATGTTTTTAAACCCGAGTCTACTTTAAATGATCTACAAGATAAATGGTTCATGAATTTATCGGAGATTCAGATTCCTATTGAAGTGCAGTTACTATTGCAATTGGGAGAAAAGTTTAATATACCAGTTTTCCATAAACATAAAGATAAGTTAATAGTGGACTCTTAAGTATATTGAAGGTAGTATTGGTTGTTGTGATGTTGTTGCTGGACAGACCATTAGAAACCAGTCCACGCGGATCTTAGGTAGATTTTTTGACAACAATCGTAGATTAAGTATATGTGATAAGAGTTTATTGAGATGGTCGGTGGTGGCTGACAAGTTTGTGAAAGATTACCCTGAGATCTTCTTTACAAAGGCCGACAAAGGAAATGTTACAGTGTGTATGTCTGCTGTTATTTATAATAATAAGATGGAAGATTTATTAGCAGATGAGAGCACTTATTCCTTAGTAAAGAAGGATCCAACAAGAACTTTAGTCAGCAATCTTAGAGATTTGATTACTAGATGGAAGAAGAATGGTTTTATTGACAACGTTATTAGTAGGAGTTTGTTATCGTCAGATAGTGTTCTTTCCAGGGCGTATGGTCTACCTAAGATCCATAAACATGGTTGTCCCCTTAGAATCATAGTCTCTAACATAAATAGTCCGTTTTATAATTTGGCTTCTTTTTTGCATAACATCATCTATAACAATATTAATTTTCCCAGTAGCCACATAAAAACAGTTTTCACTTAGTTGAAGAACTAAAAAAGATGGATTTGTATTCGAAATGGTAATTTACATCGTTAAATGTAGTGTCACTATTTACAAATGTACCGGTAGAGCTAGCTATTAAGAGTATTGAGAAGAGATGGGACTATATTTCGAGGGGGACTCCATTCCACTAAATGAATTTGTAATAGCTGTGAATATGGTATTGAGTTCAACTTTCTTTATGTTCAATGGTCGTACATACAAACAAATATTTGGTACTCCCATGGGGTCACCTATTTCACCTATTATTGCTGATTTGGTCTTATAAGATATAGAGGAGGAAGCATTTAAACTTCTTGACTTTGAATTGACTGTTTATTATAGATATGTTGACGATGTGTTGTTTGCTTCCAGACCTGAGAATTTTGACCAGATTCTTAAAGTTTTTGATTCTTTTCATGAGAGACTACAATTTACAATTGAGCTTAATAACAAGCACACCATTAATTTTTTGGATGTTTCGATTATGTTTAAAGATGGTTCCAGTTGTTCTTGACTGGTTCCACAAACCTACTTTTTCAGGTAGATACCTTAGTTTTTATTCCCACCATCCGATTTCTCACAAACGAGGTGTTGTTTTTGGACTTGTTGATAGAGTGTTGCGCATTTGTGACTCTTCTTTGTATTATATTAATTTGAAAAAAGTGATAAATATTTTGTTGGATAATGGATATCCGTTAGAATTAATTTTTACTAGTATTAATAACAGAATAAAGAAGTATTGTTTTGAAGGTAATGTTGTTAACTCTACTGATAACTCGAATGATAACTGTAAGTTTTTTACTTTACCATATATTAAATCGGTTAGTGAGTCCTTGTCTAATACTATAAGAAAATTTGGTTTTAATGTAGCTTATAAGTGTACTAATTCGTTACATAAATTTATTAAAGTGAAAAAAGATTCTATTGACAAAATGCAACATTGTAATGTAGTCTATAAAATCTCGTGCAGTGATTGTGAGGCGTCGTTGTTGGTCAGACGAAGAGGCAGCTGGGCACACGGGTTAATGAACATAGACGAGACATCAACAAGAGGTCTGGTTCTCCGTCGGTTATTTCTAAGCATAGAGTTGAATCGGGTCATGATTTTCGGTGGAACGATGTTAAGATTCTGGATGCTGAAGATTCATTAAGAAGAAGACTGGTCTCTGAGATGATCAACATTAAGAGACAGCCTAATTCTTTGAATTTGCAAAGTGACACAGATTTTCTTTCCGAGGACTACCTTCCTATTTTGAATAAGTTTTCTTCTATTTGACTTTGAGTTTGTTTGTATGTACGTCTGTTAGCTAGGTGTTTACTTAAAATGTCTCTTTGGTGTTTCTCGTTGGTTATGACTAGACGTTATTAGAAGTCGGGAAATAGTATGTATTATTGAGTGTTTAATTGACTGAACAAGGTTTTTAATTACTTTGCGTGCTTTTGATAGTTTGAATTGTAATTTTTGTGACAGATTGGCAGTTATGAACATTATATTTATTACTTACTGAATTTATTATTTACTGAATGCGTCATCGGTATTTGAGTTTCCTTTGGTATGTATTAAACAGGATTTTAACATCATTGTAATCAATTATTATGTTTTCAATCTTTATATATTGTGTTAAGGTTACACTGAAGAAGGTCAAATGTGTTGACCGAAACGTTTATACATGGATATTGGAGGAGAATAAACAATTATTTGCACCAACACCTGGCATCGCTCACTACCACTATTTTCTGAATGAGATATAATTTTTGAGCTTTTGTATCTTGGTTATCTACATTTTTTATTTTGTATTCTTATTCCTCGTAAAAAATAAATAACTTTTGTAGGAACTATTTTTCAATTTAGCACATACTGTAAGTTTCACAGATATTTGAAAAGTGAAAATTGATAAAAGAAAGTTATACCATACTGTACAGTACTATTTCATAAGCACCTACATTTGTATTATCTGTTACGTTCCGCTGCGGAAAGTAAACATTAACGTAATTAAAAACGTAAACATTAAATGCCCTGCCTCGGAAAGTAAACATTCGGGTCTTCGAGTCCAGACGTTTCACTGGTAGTGTTAGTAAGTACTGTCATTATTTAGACTCAGTTTCGACAACCTGCCCATATTATTGTGTTGTCCGTGAAACCTTTATCTACTATTTAATAAAAATAGATTATCAAGTTTGTTCTGCCAGGGTAATTGAACAATAATATGTTTTTTCTCGACTCAACTGGCAATTTATTGTTCGTCTGTCAACACAACGTTTCGACCAATCGTTTTGGTCCTTTTCAAGTGTATCAAAGGTGAAAGTATACAAATGTCTTTACCTAATTAAAAATAAACAATTAGTTGATTCTTTTACATATACAGCTACAATACGACCACCACTAAATTGAAATTTATACTCACTGCCAGATAAAGACACTAACAAACGCGACTAATGAGAACATAGAGAACACGTCAGCAAACGGCAAGGATCAGCAAACAACTGGAGACAAGGAGACAAGTTAGATGTTTCTCAAAACAGTGTCGTAAACACCTGGCAGACTTTCCGTATCTTTTTGCAGATTGATCGATCTTAAATCGCGTTTGATGAATATCATCTCTGCAATCCCTCTCTTTCGCAGGTGCTTCTCGTGATGAAGAACATGAATCCCCGACCAATCATGTGCATTAGATACTCTGTGTTTGCTGACCACAGGCCAGTTGCTTTCACATTGTTTAATATCCCTTCTGTGTTCACCCATTCTCGTCTCGAGATGCCTGTTAGTCTGGCCGATGTACACCGCGTTACAATCCAAACAGTTCAGTTCATATACCACACCAGTTTTTTTTATTATTCATAAGTATGTCTTTACCGCATCTTATAATACAATCTAACGTTTTACTAACTGTATATATAACATTCAATTGATAATGTCTCAATAGTCTACATAAATTATCACTCAGACCTTTAATGTACGGAAAAATAACACAACGGTTCTTATTGTTGTTGTTAATATTGTCACTTTCGATATTGTTATCATTACCAATCTTCCTGTGTTCAATTACTCTTAATCTTTTCCTCACTTGTCTATTAATAAACTCTACGGGATAACCGTTATTAATCAGAACGGCTTTGACAAAATCTACATTAGTTTCGTGGAACCTAGTGTCTGATAATGTAATTGCTCTATCTAGTAGACCTGTAATGACGCTTATTTTGTGTTTCAATGGGTGACAAGAGAAATAATTTATATACCGGAAAAAGTTGGTTTCCTGTACCAGTTGGTAATAAACCTTCCATTATCTCTATACACGGTGGTGTCTAGAAAATTTAGAGAGTTGTTTTTTCCCATTCTATTGTAAAACTTAGACGTGGATGGTAATGTTAGAAACTTTGGTAATTATGCATTATAGGGGAGTCAACTCCGATGACCTTGACCTTGACATATGTTGTCAACAGTACCCTCCTGAGTGACCTTCAAAAGGTTTTAGCCGGCGCTCATTGTTCATTAAAAAGTTATTAACAAAAATTAAACTTAACATTAACTCGATTAAAGCAGAAAATACTTTGTATACACCTGTTTTGTGCTTTTACTATTCTATACTATTATACAGGGTGTCCCAGACCTACCGTACCACCGGTTAATAGTAGATTCCTGAGGTGATTCTGAGACGAATGTTCCTTTTGCAAAATGTCGAGGGTGGCGTAGTTTCGGCGCTACGAAGGGTTGTAGTTATCCTATCCTTGCGTAGAATTTTCCCGCGTTCAGTGACGGTGGGTCGAAGGGGTCCCGCGTATCGCGCACACTTCAATTTGAACAGCCGCGAAAAATTAAGATCAAATTGAAGTGTGCGCGATGCGCGGGACTCCTTCGACCCACCGTCACTGAACGCGGGAAAGTTCTACACAAGGATAGAATAACTACAACCCTTCGTAGCGCCGAAACTACGCCACCCTCGACATTTTGCAAGAGGAACATTCGTCTCAGAATCACCTCAGGAATCTACCATTAACCGGTGGTACGGTAGGTCTGGGACACCCTGTATATTCTATATTTATATTAATAATTCACTGCTTTAAATAAATTTTGTTCGTTCATATTCAAAATAACTACTATACTTTCGAAACTTATGTCTCCTTATGTGCATAATTACCGGTTATATTTTCTGAAATTGGAGCCCCGGACACATACTCTCGGTTTTCAACCCGCTTCGCGGGAGGGCGGGGTGGGAGGGGCTTCGCCCCTCCCCCCGCCGGGATCCGTGCCGTGTACCAAGTGATCAAAATCTGTGTGAAATTTGTTACACTGACTCCGGCGGGGGGCAAAGCCCCCGCCCCCCGCCCTCCGCCATCCCGCGAAGCGGGCTGAAAACGATGCCGATACCATCCCACACCGCCCCCTATGTCATTCGTTCCTAGTCCCCCTGCAGGGTAATTATGCATTATAGGGGAGTCAGCTCCGATGACCTTGACCTTGACACATGTTATCAACAGTACCCTCGCTGTTTAATAAATTATATGTTTGTATAAATTAATCATTTGTTTAATGAATAAAGCCTCGGACACATAAGCTCGTTAATGTTAGGCGACAGTTGAGTGCTCGTTTTCATCCCGCTTCGCGGGAGCGAAATTCACATAAAATAAATAACAAAACTTTTGAGTGACCAAAAGTACTGCGTGGAAGTTACAATATAGAATCTTGCTTTGCGTAGAACCTCGCTTGCTGAAAACACATGCAAAACTATTAAACTTCTTTTGTTAATAACGTTTTAATAAACAACGAGCGCCGGCTAAAACCTTTTTAAGGTCACTCAGGAGGGTCACCTGTATAATATATGTTAAGGTCAAGGTCATCGGAGCTGACTCTCCTATAATGCATAATTACCGAAACTTTAAGTACTTGTTGAATCTTGTCCGTCAATAAAATCGTAAATATATCGTCAACATATCTGTAAAAAAGTTTTATATCAAAATCCAAGGTCTCTATACAATGTGACTCTAAATCATCCATCACAATGTTTGCCGTAATTGGTGATAATGGTGACTCCATAGGACTACCAAAGACTTGACTATAAAACTTTCCGTCAAAGGTGAAGAATGTAGAGTCTAAGATCAACTCGATTGCGTGTAGAAATTGGTCAATATTAAATTTGGTAGTTGCAGATATAAAACACCATCTTTTCCTTATACCTTTCATAACCAGTTGGTTATAAAAGGTATAAGGAGTTCCTTGGGTATGTTGGTGAACAACGAAACCACGTCAAGAGAAACCATAGATTCATTTGTTTCAATAGTCACGTTGCGGACACCATCAACAAAACTCCAACTATCTTTAATGTACGACCTGGGTTTCGGAATAGAATCGGTCAATATTTTATGGAAGAAATAAGCCACATCGTACAAAGGAGTGTCAATTGCAGAAACTATAATGCGTAGAGGATAACCTGGCTTATGTATTTTTGGTAAGCCATAGCATCTTGAGATGTTACCATTATTCGTACATAAACGTTTGTAAGTATGTTCGTCAATAATGTTTAAATTGAACCATGTTTTAAGCAAATCGTTAACTCTATTTATTAAGCGTGTTGTCGGATCCTTGTTTAGTTTCAAATATGTGGTCTCGTCTTTCAGCATTTCACTCATCTGCTCGACGTAGCTCTTCCTGTCCAAAACGACCGTAACCTGGCCTTTGTCCGCTCTTGTCACCATTAAATCATCATTTTCTCTTAAAAATTGTTTACAAGTGTCCAAAGCTTTATATAAATAATTGTCAATAACACTATTCTGATGTCTGTTATTTAAAAATCTACTATTTAATTCTCTAGGTAGATTAAGAATTACTGTTTGTAAAAGTTCGTCAACCCATCAACCGTCAATTTAATGTAAATCATTTAAACGTTAACGCTTAAGTCTTAAGATAAATTATTTTATTGTGTTTTAGTTTTATATGAGTTGAAAATGGAGTGTCTGTCCGTAGAGGAAAAAGTGGAAATTCTTATTTATGAGGAATCTAGGAGAAATGTGCAACAGTCTATTCTTCTGTATGCTGAACGGTTTCCTGATAGAAGAACTCCATCGCAAATATCATTTTATCGTGTTATAAAGCAGTTTTCCGAAGAAGAAAGTGTCCAGCCAAAAAAAAGGAGTCGTAGAAGAACCGCCACTGGCGAAGATAACGAAATTGCAGTGTTAGCTGAAGTGAATTACGATCCCCATATAAGTTCTCGAGAATTAGCTACCAATGTAGGGATTTCTAAAAGCAGTGTTCTTAGAATATTAAAACAGCACAAATTCCATCCATACCATGTATCGTTGCATCAAGAACTACATGGTGACGATTTTGTGAATAAAATAACATTTTGTAGATGGGCACAAGACAGAATGCGGAATAATAATAACTTTTTTCTATCCGTATTATTTAGTGACGAATGTACTTTCACCAATCATGGTGAAGTAAATCGGCATAACATGCACTATTGGGCTGCTGAAAATCCACATTGGTTAAGAGAAGTGGAGCATCAGAGACCCTGGTCTGGTAATGTGTGGTGTGGAATTTTGGGAGATAAGATAATTGGACCTTTTTTCATCAATGGCACATTAACAGGAAAACTGTACACAATCTTTCTAACTGAGGAGTTGCCGTTATTGTTGGAAGATGTACCATTAGAAGAAAGGCAGACCATGTGGTACTAGCACGATGGATGCCCTGCTCATTATGCACATACTGCTAGAGATGTTTTAAATCACAATTACAATGCTCGTTGGATAGGACGCGGAGGTCCAGTACATTGGCCAGCTCGATCTCCTGCCCTACATCCCAGATTTTTCTTATGGGGTTATCTCAAAGACAAAGTTTATATCGATGTACCAACGACTCTAGAAAACATGCAGGAGCGCATACGAAATGCTTGTGCAAATATTGAAAGAGACGTACTGTTACGTACACATCACTCTTTTCTTCAAAGAATTGGAAAGTGCATTGAGGTAGAAGGGCATCGCTTTGAACATTCATTACTGTAATCTAATTGAATTATGTTAATGTATTTTTTTGTTTTGACAGATAATACAAATCCAAAATTATGATTGTGTACGCCAGTAATGATAAAAACCAATAAAACAAAAATTCCGACGACTCAACTGGTAAAGAATTCCTTTATTAGTTCACAACGTTTCGACCATATGGGTTGTAGTCCTTCTCAAGTGAAAAATGCTACAAACAGTATATACTATATTACAAGAAGAAAAAACGCAAAAAATACGAAATTAGCTCGAAATTACTTACAAATTAAGATAACAATTCACGACAAAGCCATTTGAAGAAATGGGACATGCTACATAACGCGTCCAGATCAAGCAAATAGCACTAACGAAATGGCAACACAGACAAACAACACACAGTGGTCTCATGTCGAGGTTACATTAATGTCGAGGATCAAAAATAAGACTATCATATACGGTGGTCAAATTATCAGTATCTGTCTGTAAGTTGATTGCGTTGGACGATTTTTTAATAAAAAACATCTCAGCAATGTGCCGCTTACGCCAATGCGTTTCTTTATGCAATACATCGGGGCTCGACCAATCAAAATCGTGGCCTGAAGAAAGACGGTGCTCAGTAACCACAGAATACTGCTGAGATGAACAATTAATATTCCGCCTATGCTCACTAACTCTGGTCTCTAGACTCCTCTTGGTCTGCCCCACATATACTGCACTACATTCGTTACAATTAATACGGTAAACCAAATTAGTCTGCTTACAAGGCGGTAATTTATCCTTGCCCTTACGAATAATGCAGCTAAGCTTCTTAGGCACCGAGTATGCAACGCCGATACCAGTGTTACGCAAAATTCTATTAATGTCATCACTATACGACTTACAAAAAGGAATTGTAATAAAATGTTTTTTCGGAGAAAAATGTGATGCCTCTTCATTATCGTTCGTGCGAAACTTTAATACGTTGATCCGTTGCTTGATCACTCTCTCGATCAAACTACTCGGATAACAATTATTAGTAAGGATGTTCTTTACAATTTTGATATTCGTTTCATGGAACCTATTGTCAGATAATAAAATAGCGTGATTTGTAAAGTTAACAATGGTGTTGACTTTATATTTTAGTGGGTGGCTGGAGAAGAAATTTATATAACGACCCGAAAAAGTCGGTTTGCGATACCAATTAGTATAAAGCACACCATTATCTTGATGTACAGTCGTATTTAAAAAACTCAAAGAATCATTCTTCTCCAGTTCATATGTAAATAATAACCTCGGATGGTAAGCGGCACATTGCTGAGATGTTTTTTTATTACAAAATCGTCCAACGCAATCAACTTACAGACAGATACTGATAATTTGACCACCGTGTATGATAGTCTTATTTTCGATCGTCGATATTAATGTAACCTCGACATGAGACCACTGTGTGTTGTTTGTCTGTTGCCATTTCGTTAATGCTATTTGCTTGATCTGGACGCGTTGTGTAGCATGTCCCATTTCTTTAAATGGCTTTGTCGTGAATTGTCATCTTAATTTGTAAGTAATTATGAGCTAATTTCGTATTTTTTGCGTTTTTTCTTTTTGTAACATCGTATATACTGTTTGTAGCATTTTTCACTTGAGAAGAACTACAACCCATATGGTCGAAACGTTGTGAACTAATAAAGGAATTTTTTACCGGTTGAGTCATCGGAATTTTTGTTTTATTGATAATACAAATGTACAGTAAATGCTTATGAAATAGTACTGTACAGTACGGTATAACTTTCTTTTATCAATTTTTACTTTTCAAATATCTGTGAACCTTACAGTATGTGCTAAATTGAAAAATGGTTCCTACAAAAGTTATTTATTTTTTACGAGGAATAAAAATACAAAATAAAAAATGTAGGTTTTAATTTAAAAAAATTAGATTGACCTTCAAATGATCTTGATAACGTCCTCTAAATAAAACATAAATCATGCAGTTTGCTTTCACCCTTAAATTCAATTAACTTCTATTTAAAACATTTCTTTCTCCAACGCTTCGTTTTTGAGATATTTCACATTATCAACTTAAATGGTCCACCTTGTATATGTATACAGGGTGTCCCATTTTTAAAAACGCACCTCGATAATTCTTCAACGAAGTATTTTTAGCAAAAATGGTTCATATAAAAGTTGTATGGTTCAAAGGGGAACATAAGACGGCGTCATTGGTTTAACCTTGAGTGAACGTGCCAAGGTCATATGGAGTTCAACTTTGTTTTTTTACACGGAAGCCCATACTTTTTATTGCAGATTCAGATTCTCTGTCGAAAAGTAAGTAACTATTGTCTGAAACATTTTTTTAAAAAACGCCCTCCTTATTCCGAAAACTCAGGTTCAACCTCTGGTGGACAAAAGATAATACTCGCTTTATAACAGACACAAAAGTTGTTTTTAGTATTTTACTGTTTACCATCAGCATGTGCGTGCCGGCGTGCGTATGTATGCGTGCGCGCGAGCGTGCGTATGTGTGTTCTACATCCAGCCAACTAAGGCAAGATCGATCACTGATCCGACCAGTTAAGGCAAGATCGATCACTGATCCGACCAGTTAAGGCAAGATCGATCACTGATTCGGCCAGGTAAGGCAAGATCGATTACTGATCCGGCCAGTTAAGGCAAGATTTTGAGAATTTTCTAACGCAATAAGTGTTCGAAAATTCCTCCTTCATTCTGAATACATAATTGAATTCGACGTTCGAAATTTCGAGCAGTTTTCAAAAGGACATTCCTAGGAATAGACTTGCAACAGTTTCTTATACGGTCTATCATATTGTCTTTAGTGGTAGGTACTTCTGCGTAAACCACATTTTTTATAAATCCCCATAGGAAACAATCAGGACTTGTCAGATCCAGAGATCTGGGGCACCATTCAACATGTCCTCCAAGTCCAATAAACTTACGTGGGAAGAGACGGTATAGAGATTGTCGGACTCTCTGACTCCTGTGAGGTGGTGCGCCATTATGTTGGAACCACATGCGTTGTCTTGTTACCAGGTCTACGTCCTCCAAGAGGACTGTCAATTCATGTTCAATCAAATGCAAGTAGTTCGCTGAGTTAACGTTTCCTTCAAAACAGTAGGGACCAATTATATAACCATTTACAATTTACAATTTATCGTGGGGACTAATAATGACTGTTGTGCCGGTTTAGTTGGCCTGTACTATGGAAAGTAGCTTCATCTGAGAACATAACAAACCTAAAAAATTGTTGATCCTGCCGCAACATAGCCTGGGCCCAATTACAAAATTCAAGTCTTCGACGAAAATCATTAGGTGTTAGTGCCTGAGTCAATGTTATGTGATATGGATGGAATGTATGCAAGGCCAAAAATCTCTGAGCTGTGCTTCTTGGAATACCAAATTGTTTTTCAATATCTCGTAGTGAAATATGTGGATTCAAATGCACTACAGCTAACACAAGAAGGACTCGGGGGTTATCGCGCTCAGGAACATTGATACGACGTCGTTGTCTTCTTACATTAGGACGCTGTTTTTCACGTCTTTCAATATCGGCAATCACTCGATCATTAGGATGATGTTGTCTATCAGGAAAACGATCATGACACATTCGAGCTGCTGCACGGTAATTGCGGCGACATTCTCCAAGAACTAAGAGAATATCAACAATTTCGTTCCCTGTGTAGTCTGGCATTGCAGAAGTTACAAATTAAACGAAGAAGAACGTGCGTGCGTACGTTCCAAACACTATAATAAAGTATCAAGATAATAACCGTTTAATCAGCCAGCAATAAATCAAAGCAAACATTTTTTGTTGTATTTGAAAAGGACCAAAAAATTGTGGTCGAAACATATACGAGTTGTTTTATTATCATCTTTTTTGTGTGCTGCCATGTTGGTCCAATAAAGGATTTTTTGCTCTATAATAAAGAATGTTTTCATTAAATACTTTGCGAGTTACAAGACTTAAAAGTTACAATACCGCCGGTATTAGCATTATCCAAGGTGTGCCACGTGGAGGTTGTCCATTCGGATTTACACCTCTTTGTGTGTGTGTGTGTGCGTGCGTGCGTGCGTGCGTGCGTGCGTGCGTGCCACAGAAACTATAAGGACATGGTACATCACACGCACGCACGCACGCACGCACATGCTGATGGTAAACAGTAAAATACTAAAAACAACTTTTGTGTCTGTTATAAAGCGAGTATTATCTTTGGTCCGCCAAAGGTTGAACCTGAGTTTTCGGGATAAGAAGGGCGTTTTTAAAAAAAAATGTTTCAGACAATAGTTACTTACTTTTCGACGGAGAATCAGAATCTGCAATATGGGGTTCCGTTTAAAAAAACAAAGTTAAACTCCATATGATCTTGGCACGTTCACTCAAGGTCAAACCAATGACGCCGTCTTATGTCCCCCTTTGAACCATACAACTTTTGTCTGAAACATTTTTGCTAACAATGCTTCGTTGAAGAATTATCGAGGTGCGTTGTTTAAAATGGGACACCCTGTATGCAGGGTGTCCCATTTTAAAGTTTAACCTAAAATATTTCAGAAACACTGCGTTAAATCGCAAAATGTTTCAAACGAAAGTTTTGTGACTTCGAGGGGGACATAAGACGGTACTATTGGTTTGACCTTGGGTGGCGTTGTCAAGGTCATATGGAGTTCAACATTGTTTTTTTAAACGGAACCCCATACTTTTTATTGCAGAGTCTGATTCTTCGTCGAAAAGTAAGTAACTTTTGTTCGAAACATTGTTTTTAAAAACGCCCTCCTTATCCCGAAAACTCAGGTTCAACCTTTAACGGACCGATGATAATACTCGCTTTATAACAGACACTGAAGTGTTTTTTAGTATTTTACTGTTTACCATCAACATGTGCGTGCGTGCGTATGCGTGTGTTCTACATCCAGCCAACTAAGGCAAGATCGATCACTGATCCAGCCAGTTAAGGCAAGATCGTTCTCTGATCCAGCCAGTTAAGGCAAAATCGTGCTCTGATCCAGCCAGTTAAGATGGTATTGGTTTGACCTTGAGTGGCGTTGTCAAGGTCAGGGCAAGGTCACTTCGAATTTTGTAAATGGAACTCCTAATTTTTCATTGCATATTCTCATAGCTTACCTCGAGAGCTTTTCAAAACACTATAATGAAGTATTTTTTTCATTAAGTACTTTTCGACTTATAAGGCTTGAAAGTTACAATACCCATTACTCAAGTTGTACCATGCGGATCAATTTCCTTGGAATCAATTTCTAAGGTCATGTGAATATTCTCAATGGTGAAATTAACTTTGACTGTAGAATAGGAAAGAACGACAAATTTTCAGACTCCATGTTGTTGGTTACATAATGTCAAGGTCAAACAGTAGGTAGTTCCGAATTATTATTTCAAAGCCAAGAGTGGAATATTCAGAAACGGTCTTTGCTTTAATCGGCTCGAGAGTTTGAGGATTATTGCACTATTACTTTCCCATCTCAATATTAAACAGTATTGGTTATTCTTATTTACTGCAGGATGCGATACATCTCATTGAAAGTTGACTTATCGATTGACAGCTGGTGTCTTTCTCAACTTGTATGAGTCCTTGAGCAATTAGCATAAAGTTTTCTGTTCTCGACACTTCCTCTTTAACTCGTCACGTCATTCGTGAATGATTTTCAAATTTTTTTTGTTTCTAAAATTCCATTGTTGTGCAAGTAAAAACAATGCCCGATTACACGTCGAACGAGTTGACCGACATTCTTCTCATCCTAGGAGAATGTCGACGTAATTACAAAAGAGCAGCAGCATTGTACCGAAGAAGATTTCCTCTACGACAACATCCGAGTCATACTGCAATACGTAAAATTGAAATAAGGATTCGGAGAGGGAATCTCTGTCGACGAAGAAGATGTTACAACGTAGATGATTACGCGCTGAATGCTCGTTTCCTCGTAACTCTGGCGATGGTTCATTTGAACCCTCATGTATCATTACGTGAAATTGAGCGTACAGTGGGAATTCCAAGATCGACTGCTTCTAGATACTTGAAGGCTGCAAAGTACCACCCTTATCATATTACACTAAATCAAGCCTTGACTGAGAATGATCATCGAGAACGGCTATTATTTTGTCGCTGGGCAACACAGCAACTTCTGCACGATGGCGATTTTTCAAGTACGTTTTGTTCAGCGATGAAGCTACTTTTCATAGTCATGGAACGTTGAATCGTCATAATTGTCACTATTGGACTCCAGTTAATCCTCGTTGGATGCAACAAATAGACAATCAGCATCGATGGAGTCTCACTGTCTGGTGCGGAATCGCCAATGGCTATGTAATTGGCCCTTACTTTTTTGATTGTATGGTTAATGCTCAGAACTATTTACAATTTCTAAGAGATATTCTTTCAATACTTCTTGAAGATATTGACCTTAACGACACGGAGAAGAATGTGGTTCCAACATGATGGTGCAGGTCCTCACTATGCCAATATCGTCAGAGATTATCTGAACGAGACCTTCCGTGATGTATGGATTGGAAGGGGTAGTCGAGTAAGGTGGCCAGCAAGATCACCAGATTTAACTTCTCCAGATTTTTATTTATGGGGTTACCTGAAAGATGTAGTCTATCGGGAGAGACCAACGACAAGAGAAAACATGATGGAGAGGATCCGAGCAGCGTGTAACATTATTCCACGTGATGTTCTCTTACGTACTGTTACAAACTTCGAGAGACGGATTCAATATTGTCAACAAGTCAACGGAGCTACGTTTGAACATCTCATCAGATGAGCAGAGAGACAACCTACAAAACTAATTTACGACTACCTTACTTGGCCTTAATTGACTACATAACGGCACGATCTTGCCTTAACTGGCTGGATCAGAGCACGATCTTGCCTTAACTGACCGGATCTGTGATCGATCTTGCCTTAGTTGGCTGGATGTAGCACACACGCATACGCACGCACGCACATGCTGATGGTAAACAGTAAAATACTAAAAAAACTTCAGTGTCTGTTATAAAGCGAGTATTATCATTGATCCGCTAAAGGTTGAACCTGCGTTTTCGGGATAAGGAAGGCGTGTTTAAAAAAATGTTTCGGACAAAAGTTACTTTTTTTCGACGAAGAATCAGAATCTGCGTTAAAAAGTATGGGGTTCCGTTTAAAATAACAAAGTTGAACTCCATATGACCTTGACAACACCACCCAAGTTCAAACCAATAGTACCGTCTTATGTCCCCCTCGAAGTCACAGAACGTTTGTTTGAAACATTTTGCGATTTAACGCAGTGTTTCTGAAATATTTTAGGGGAAACTTTAAAATGGGACACCCTGTATATTAGATGTGCAAATTAATTCAGCTTCTCTTTTTTTTAAGAAATTGAACCTTTAGTTATTGTTTGTCGAGAGGGGATTCGGCAGCCCGATACTCGTATAAGTATTAAAAAATTATGGCGAATATTTCAAGAATTGACATGTTTATTATTCTGTTCTAATAAAGGCTCAATTTCTTTCATAAAAACACCGTATTATAATTTGCGCACCTATAAACTATATACGGACTGTTGCATTTTAAATGACTCACTGGAATAACTCAATAGGAGAACCGTTCTGTTGAAAGAACATTGCCTTATTTCGATATCTTCAGATTGATATCTTCAAGCAATTCCGGTAATCGTTGCTGTACAAAGTGTAAATAATTATTACCATTTACATTTCCGTCAAAGAATGTTCTTTCAACAAAACGGTGCTCCAGCGTGGAGTGAGAGAGTTGGACATCATTTGGATCTCACATTCGCAGGTAGATGAATAGGACGCAGTGGACCAGTATCATGGTGTTCTAGGTGCTCTAGACTTAATAAATCGAAATTTCTTTTTATGGAGATATTTGAAGAACATTGTATACTCACCCGCAACAAGAGAGAATATAATTGATCGCATAACTCGAATCATTCCTATCGAATCATTCCGAAAAATGTACTTTTATCGATAGTTGACAGTTTTGAACATCGACTTCAATTATGCATAGATAATACTGGACAAATATTTAAACACTTATTAAGGTCATAAGCCTTTTATACAAAAACTAGATTCTGGCTTGATACTGTAGTCTTAATCGGTTAGATCAATTCCGGTTTTGTCTTAATCGGCTGGATCAGTTTTGGTCTTGATTCAATATCATCATCAAGTTTTCCCTTTAAACCCTACAACTGTTGTATTTGACATTTTTCTCTACCATGCTCTCCTATGGAGTTATTTCAGTGCGTTACTTAAAATAGGAAAATGAATCTTGAGGGTCGGTTTGACCCGATGTCATAACAAGATATATAAACGTAAAATTTTCCATTTGATTCATTTTTGATGTCAGAAAGTTTCGATTTAAAATTTTTAAAGTGACCTTCAAATGACCTCCAAATTTGACTCCTAGGTCAAAGTCAAAGTCACCATCAGATGTCTCCCTCTAAACCCTACAACTTTTGTATTTGACATTTTTCTCTAAAGTGTTTTCCTAAAAGAGTTATTCCAGTGAGTCATTTAAAATGGGATAGCCTGTATATTTGTACGCATATAAACTATATATATATATATATTTTTTCATATCTAAAACATTTAACTATAATTGTTATAAATAATATAAAAGGAAACAAAATGAACTTGGTAGACAAATTTATTGATGTAAGTAACAAATCTTTTTACACAGTCTATACAGGGTGTCTCAGAAAGAATGGGACAATGCTCGTGTGCAGATAGAACGGACTGTACTGACAAGTAACACTACCCAACTGTCAGAAACCGATTCGCCTGAAACTGTGCAGAGAGTCAGTGTTGGCCAAAACATGCAACTTATGACTGTTTATAGCGGCCCAAATTCATTTGAACAATTATTTATAACAATTAATAAATAATTACATAGCCATGTGAGACTTTGGCTTTTTCGCATTTGGAGTGAGCGCAGTTGTCAGGGTAATTTTGCTCGCTGAAACCAAATTCTATCTCAAAATTCACATTGCATGTCAGAATTCCTAGATATCCTAACCTCAAAATGCTAGAAACCGTATTATTGCCTCTGCTAAAGGTTGTGCAATAAGGTGATCTTATAAGACCATAAATCATGAATCATAGAGCTATAAACCATGAACCTATTAACCCACAAACTCAACTAACGAACCCTAAGCCTATGACCCATAAACCTTGGACCCATGTACCGTACACCCATAAATAATAAGCAGGGATGCCAGTTTCGAACCGCTTACAGTATGCTACAGCATGTGGAGGGAATACGCACACAAGCGAGCAGCCGTGTACGTGAGTGCTCGACTGTCCGGCTGCCTTCGGACAGTAGAAGAACGCAGACATGTAATCTGCTGTTTCTTTCTCGAGCGCTATAGCTATCTGCGTTCTTCTACTGTCCGAAGGCAGCCGGACAGTCAAGCACTCACGTATACGGCTGCTCGCTTGTGTGCGTATTCCCTCCACATGCTGTAGCATGCTGTAAGCGGTTCGAAACTGGCATCCCTGCTTATTATTTATGGGTGTACGGTACATGGGTCCAAGGTTTATGGGTCCATAGGCTTAGGGTTCGTTAGTTGAGTTTGTGGGTTAATAGGTTCATGGTTTATAGCTCTATGATTCATGATTTATGGTCTTATAAGATCACCTTATTGCACAACCTTTAGCAGAGGCAATAATACGGTTTCTAGCATTTTGAGGTTAGGATATCTAGGAATTCTGACATGCAATGTGAATTTTGAGATAGAATTTGGTTTCAGCGAGCAAAATTACCCTGACAACTGCGCTCACTCCAAATGCGAAAAAGCCAAAGTCTCACATGGCTATGTAATTATTTATTAATTGTTATAAATAATTGTTCAAATGAATTTGGGCCGCTATAAACAGTCATAAGTTGCATGTTTTGGCCAACACTGACTCTCTGCACAGTTTCAGGCGAATCGGTTTCTGACAGTTGGGTAGTGTTACTTGTCAGTACAGTCCGTTCTATCTGCACACGAGCATTGTCCCATTCTTTCTGAGACACCCTGTATAGACTGTGTAAAAAGATTTGTTACTTACATCAATAAATTTGTCTACCAAGTTCATTTTGTTTCCTTTTATATTATTTATAACAATTATAGTTAAATGTTTTAGATATGAAAATATATATATATATATATAGTTTATATGCGTACAAATATACAGGCTATCCCATTTTAAATGACTCACTGGAATAACTCTTTTAGGAAAACACTTTAGAGAAAAATGTCAAATACAAAAGTTGTAGGGTTTAGAGGGAGACATCTGATGGTGACTTTGACTTTGACCTAGGAGTCAAATTTGGAGGTCATTTGAAGGTCACTTTAAAAATTTTAAATCGAAACTTTCTGACATCAAAAATGAATCAAATGGAAAATTTTACGTTTATATATCTTGTTATGACATCGGGTCAAACCGACCCTCAAGATTCATTTTCCTATTTTAAGTAACGCACTGAAATAACTCCATAGGAGAGCATGGTAGAGAAAAATGTCAAATACAACAGTTGTAGGG
>NW_020825076.1:0-11943 GCF_003672135.1 Ooceraea biroi
ATCTCGTAAAGAAACGTAATCTCCACCCGAGGTCAAGATTGATTCAAAAGCATACGTTCACCTTAGCGGTATATGCGATGACAGAATCAAATCGCTCGGGTCCGTGACAGTCAAATTCATGGGGCAGGAAATCAAATTACAAGTAGTAGAGGATATATTTCCGATCACGCAAGAAGGAATCCTAGGATCTGACTTTTTGCGCGACGCGGTAAATCTAGATTATAAAAAGCGGATCTTACAGTGGCAGGGGATACACATCCCTTTCATCATAAACGAAACGGTAACGATCCCAGCCAGATCGCGTACTGTCTTCCCGCTTAGAATCAAGAACTCCGAAGTTCAACAGGGTTACCTCCCTCGAATTCAAATCAGCGACCACGTTTACTTAGGTGACGCTCTGGTCACGAACCGTAATGGACAAGCACACGCGTCATTAATACGGACGGAGAAAGCTGCGACATTCTTTTACCAGACGTCGAAATACAAGAGATCGACTCAGTCTCCTTATCGCCCCCGTCGCAAACCTTCAACTTCCTGAGACAGGAAGCGGAAAACAAAACAAACGAACCGCTGCCTTCACCGCCTCTAAACCAAAGGCCCCCGAGTCCCCTCGGTAAATACGGGCCGAGTAATAAAGCGATAAAACGAATCCTGACCGTGGGACCTCGGGGCTTGCAAAACAAAATACACGCGGTACCGACAAGGAAATAGCCGCAATAAACGGTCTCAGAACCCCGGACGAGGACGCGCGTATCAATAGGATAAAAGAACTCCTCCGACTTGACCATCTGAACGAAGAGGAACGAAAACATGTATTGGATCTAATCTCGGAATACCCCGACATTTTTTCGAATCCCCGAAGATAAACTCGGTCATACGAACGTCACTGCTCACAAAATCCAACAACCAACAACATCCGATACATACCAAACAGTACCGGTTCCCGCCAATTCACAAGGAAGAAATAGACAAACAAATCCAAGAACTCCTAGACAATGACATAATAAAACCATCTACCTCTCCATATAACTCCCCCGTATGGATTGTGCCAAGAAACCCGACTCGAAGGGTAATAAACGTTGGCGCATGATCATTGATTACCGTGCCTTAAACGAAAAAACAGTGGGCGACAACTTTCCATTACCTAACATCACAGAAATCCTCGACCAGCTAGGAAGCGCCAAATACTTCAGCGTTTTCGACCTAGCCTCAGGATTTCACCAAATACTGATGCATGAGTCCGACGCGCACAAAACGGCTTTTTCAACACCATACGGCCACTACGAATTTAAGCGAATGCCCTTTGGGCTCAAAATGCGCCGGCGACGTTTCAAAGGCTCATGAATCTAGTACTGGAGGGCCTACAGGGTATCGAAGCATTCGTTTACCTGGACGATATTGTCATTTACTCCTGTTCGTTACAGGAACATTTTGTAAAATTCCGTAAACTAGCAGATAAGTTAAGAAGCGCAGGGTTGCAACTACAACCCGACAAGTGCGAATTCCTTCGCAGAGAGGTTACATACCTCGGACATGTAATTGGTGAGTCAGGAGTAAAACCGGACCCGAAAAAGATAGAGGCCGTGCAGAACTTTCCGAGACCATGCAATGCGAAAAATGTCAAACAATTCTTGGGCCTAGCGGGTTATTACCGTCGTTTCATTCCTAACTTTTCAAAAATAGCTAAACCGCTCACGAACCTCCTGAAAAAGGATATCGCATTTGTCTGGGAATCGGCGCAAGACAACGCATTTGTGCAATTGCGAGACGCTCTTTGTCGGGAACCCATCCTACAGTACCCTGACTTCACGAAACCTTTTGTCGTCACCACCGATGCATCGGGGGTAGCTATAGGCGGAATATTGAGTCAAGGAGCAATAGGAAAGGACTTACCGATAGCTTACACTTCGCGTCTATTGAATACAGCCGAACAAAACTATTCTACAATCGAAAAGGAACTGCTCGCTATTGTTTACAGCGTCAATTACTTTAGACCTTATGTATATGGCCGTAAGTTCACTCTGGTAACCGATCATAGGCCGCTAGTCTGGCTGCATTCCGTTAAAGACCCTACTTCAAGGCTCGTTCGATGGCGGTTGAAACTCGCCGAGTACGAGTATGAAGTTGTTTATAAAGCTGGAAGGATAAACGCTAACGCAGATGCTCTCTCTAGGAACCCGACCACCCAAAAGGTTCTCCCCCTCTCCGTATCCGAGAACTCCGATAATTCACTATTCCATGCCCCTTCTCCTCCAACGTTCCAGACCGACGAGACGCAGGAACAACCCGAAACCGAACCGACAGTAATAGGAACCGAATCGTTTCCTCCGGCGAGGAAACCGACAGCGACAGCGAAAGTGAGGGAGACGGCCCAATCTTTGATCCCATCGACGTACCTTTTCAACCAAATAGAGCCAGACTCATCGAAGTCCGAGATAACCTAACCACCAGAAAAGATAATATTGTAATCTTCATAACTCAGCAAGGATCACCGTGCGACAGGGGCGCGCGTAAATTGAAGGAAACCAATAAACTACCCGAGATAAAGGACGGAACGTTAGGACGAGCAAAAGTAACGAAAATCGGAGGCAAATACCTAATCGCATTGGTCATCAAAGATCGCGTATCAGCTATAACCCAGGTAGAAACCATAAAAGAGGCTCTACATTCGCTGTTAGACGTAACGATGGAATTAAATTTACAAACTGTCTCCATTTCTAAGGGGGATATTGAATCTGTGCCATGGAAAACGTTGCATAAACATCTAAAGAACGTGTTCTGCGACTCGCCTACCAGAATTATTGTTTGCTCGAATCAAATCACAGAGCCAGCCGACTCAGATAAAGCGCGCATCATCGCAGAAAATCACTCGACCGCGATAGGAGGACATAAAGGAGTGACAAAAACGTATAATCGAATTAAATATAAATACTTTTGGCCTCGCCTGAAGAGAGACGTACAGGAATTCATCCGGGACTGTAGAGACTGTCAACTAAAGAAACTGGTACGAGTAAAAACCCGTCAGCCCATGATATTGACGGACACCCCTGGTAACGCGTTCGATAAAATATCTATGGATATTATGGGTCCACTCCCGGTCACCAGGACAGGAAACAGTTACATCCTCACAATCCAGGATCTGCTCACTAAATACTCCCTTGCCATCCCCCTAAAACACGCAACTGCTGTTGATATAGCCGAAGCTTTCGTAAGCGAATTCGTATGCATCTATGGGGCCCCGCAAGCGCTCTTGACCGATCAAGGCACGAATTTCGTTAGTAGCCTCATGCGCAACATTGCGCGCAAGTTCCGGATTACTCAATACAAGACGACCGCGTACCGTCCGCAATCGAACGGGTCTATAGAACGGTCGCACCACGTTCTCTGGGAGTACCTAAAACAATTTACCAATAAGAATCACGAATGGGACGAACATTTGAAACTCGCTACGTTTTCCTATAATACAAGCGTGCACGAGGGTACTCAGTACACACCACACGAACTCGTGTTCGGAAAAATCGCACGCGCACCCTCCAGCGATGTACAACTAGAGAACGAACCAAATGTAGCGTACTCCGATTACCTCACAAGCCTCTTTGACAAACTTAGACATGCGCAAACAGCAGCCCGCGAAAATTTAATACAAGCTAAAATACGATCTAAGGAATACTATGATCGAAGGGCGAACCCTCGTGAATTCAAGGTGGGAGATAATGTCTACCTCCTGAAAGAACCGACGAAAGGGAAACTAGGGGACCAATATGTAGGTCCGTACCGAATCCGCGAAAAACTAGATAATCATAATGTTAAAATAGCGATAGATAAGATTAGGTCTAAAATTGTACACGAAGATAAGCTACGCGCCGCGAGGGGAACAAACCCCCACCACCCGGCTAATAAATATAGTTATAAGGCACGCCGCCAGCGCTCCAGCACCAGTCGTGGCTAGCAATCAACATGGACACCACCACCGCCATCTTCCTGGGACTCTGCACCTTCATGAGTGCACCTGCATGCGCTCTCGTAGGATACGATTGCGCCGGGGAGGGGTTGAATATAACCTCTCTCTCCCTCACGGACATAGGAGGCTGCAGCCTGGAGGAACTGGAGCCCAATACAGAAGAAGTCTATGTGCAACTACTCCAATTAAATGAGTTTGACCACACTCAGGCGATTCAATGCAAAATTGAAATCGACCGGACCATTTACTACTGCGGGATGCATTCCCACGTGTCGGTAGTACATAATGGAAGACGCGAGTACATCAGGGAAACATCTGCCAGCACCTGCAAGAAACTGATGGAAACGGGATCGATCTTCCTGGGAAACAACGCACTGTTCACGGGAATTAAACCGAACTCCACCACGTCTCATAGCATCACCTTCGCCGGAACAATCGGGACGGACGGGCGATGCACAGGCACACAATTCAGTGACCCATACGGAACCTGGGACAATGCTGTAGTTCAAGCAACGGTCAAGATAACCACCAGAAGCTTCCAGATCCCCATCAAACACTCTTCTAACGAAGTAGTCTTGCCATCGGGAGTTCGTTGCAAATCCTCAGACGGGGAGTGTCGCGACGCCGATGGAACGGAAACGTACTGGACGGTGGTACCCAGCGATAGCTGCCATTTTAACCATTACGACGCCTTGTACGAAGGAACGGCGTACAAATTAACAGCGAAGCCAGGGCGAGAGGAGACCCCAACCATATACACAGTAACAACCAAGGAGACAACGTTCGCTCTGGCCAGAACCACAGATTTCAATCTCTGTGGGTACCGGATCATCCAAACGGAGCATCCGAAATTATTCATCCTGGAAACCCAGAGGGGACGCACCTTCAAAACACGAGCTAAAGTGTCGGTCGATAACTTAGATATTTTCACGTACGTGAACTCAAAATTCATCTACGTAGAAAAACACTTGAAGACTCAACTTACCCAGCTGTATCGGGACATCATGGAACAGAAATGCGCCCTCGAGAAACAGATTCTCGAGAATGCGCTCTCCCTTTCCAGCATCGCACCCGACGAGATGGCATTCCGCATAATGAGGGCACCTGGATACACAGCCGTTACAGCCGGGGAGGTTATCTACATCATTAAATGTGTACCAGTGGAATGTCGAGTCCGCCAAACTGAACATTGTTACAACGAGCTGCCGGTAACACATACCAATGCCTCGTACTTTCTATCGCCAAGGTCAAGGATTCTCCTCAAGGGAGGAACGATGAAGGACTGTAACGAGCTGCTTCCTTCCATGTTCAGGATGCACGACTCATGGTACCGAATGATGCCACGTCCAGTGGAAGCACTCCCGCCGCCAACTATCAAACCCTTGACGAAACCAAAATGGAAATACGTAAGCCCGTCAACTCTAGCCACAAGCGGCATATACTCATCAGAGGACTTGGACCGGCTACGGAACCACATTATGTTCCCAGTCGAAAAACCATCGATGGTAAACACCTTGGTACAAGGAGCAATGGGACAATCGATCCCAGCAGGAAGCGTGTCCCTCTACAACATGCTAGATGAAAAATCCCTAGCAAAAATAGCGGAAAACACGGCAGGCCGCCTCTGGAAAGGTTTCATCACCTTCGGATCGGCCAGCGCAGGTGTACTCGCCATTCTCCTCATGATACGATTGGCAAAACTGGTGGTCGACTCCGTCATTCGCGGATACGCGCTTCACTCTATTTACGGGTGGAGCCTGCACCTCCTGGGAGCTATCTGGAGTTCCATCACTCACCTCCTCTTGTACCTAGGCGCACGGGGAGTTACCAAGGACGACGAAACGACGGACCCGGAGGCACCAAAGACGGAGATGCAACCGCTACGACAGAAAGAACAAAGCAGCAACCACGAACACAACAGCAAGGTGCTTGGTGAGGAAAAAACCATGATGACAAAAGACTATGGCGAACTTAACAAATATTTGCATAAGCTAGATGATAAGGATACTAAGAATATAGGAAATTAACCATGCGATGTCAATCCACCATAACATTTACGGAAAATGTTGGAACAGGAACGTCCAACATTTTCTTCTATGAGGGGAGGTGTCACGTCCACCGCTACCGCAGAATTAAAAATTTCCTTTTTACAATAACAATCTCCAGCGTTAGACTATATATAGTAATAATTGCGAGCGCTAGATCATAAGGAAAAACACTTGAACAAATCCCAACGCCATTGGCCAAGTATTTGCACTAGTTCGAAAATAGACCAATCAGAAGCTGTTACATATCACTAACACTATTGGACAAAACTTGGGAATTGGGCAAGTTCCTAGAGTAAGGTTTGGACAAGTTACTAAAATCCTAGTTCGGAACTAGACCCATCAGACGACGCTAGTTGTAACTAACGTCACCAGCCCTAGTTCCTAGTTACAACTCGGAACGCCACCCGACGGAAACTAGACAACACAAATCTCCGACTATATACTCGGAACATCCGCCGCGATCGCTCTCTTGTGCAGCAGCCGTCGTCGAGGTAACACCTCCAAACCTTCCTCACATCCCTTCGGGGTCTAGTGTTAGATTCTATTTTCATTATTAACCTCAAAGTTTTAGCGCGAATCAACCTACAACCAAGTTCCATTTATTCAACCATTATTATATCGACTACTATCATTACTATTATTTGTAACTAATAATTAAGCGTTTATAGATATCGCTACATTATCGTAGATTCTTTTATATTTTTCATAACGTATGTAAACTCGACTTCTCCTTTCGAGAGTATTCAATTATACATATTAATAATTGTAATCACTGTTTATTTAATTTTCTCATCCATTCTTCCCATTTCCTTCAGCGAACGTAGTAATAAATAAGTGTGCGCGTTTTAAAATACGAAGTTGTGGTGCGTATTACAAACGATCTACCACGAGAAGGACGACCACGAGGCAGCTAACCTCCAAATCCAGTAGACGCACGCTACGCTAGAGTTTTAACCTCCAAGACATGTGGCCAGCAACGGTGAGTACAACTTATATTTACATTTAAGCCCACTGCTATAGTGTTGCTTACGTAATTTAAACCATTAATTATTCACTTTGGTCGTGCCACCTTACTTATTATTCGAGCCACGTGTTGTCGTGAGATATAACCTCAACGTCTAACCTCAACGTGTATTATTCGAGCCACGTGTTCGTCGGGAAACATAACCTCTCCTCGGGCGAATAACGCTCATTTCTCGAGCGGACACTCGCTCACTACGACCGAATTCCCCGAGGAAATGGAGTTTGTTTAATAAATTTACCGAAGTAGCGTAAGCTAACCAACTGTATGCATATTTCTTTTACCTTACCCCTCTCCCCCCTATACCCTACGACAAATCGAAGAGCGAACATCGCTTCTTGGGGCATGCACCGCCCTTCCTGCCCCGGTCAGCTTAACAGGACTTACTTATCCCGGAAGCGGGCGCAATAACGTGTGATGTGCCGCTTCATAACGCGTAGATTTAGCCTCTCCCGACCTCCTCCTCCCATACTGGATCATCAATTGCGGACCACCGCCACTTCGTGTATGAAGTATTCGGCCTACTTCCATCCAGAGTCTAGAAACTTGTTCTGTCGGAACTGCTATACCAACGCCATTTCCACTTCAGAGAAATTGAGTTGCGAGCTAATACAGAAGCACGATTTAGTGGTAGGATTCACACGATACATTCCTACGTGCCACGATTGCAGAAGTAACCTTGCGTCTTACTCTCCGGTGCTAAGCTGCGATACCTGTGCACTCGAATATTCGGCACTGCTCAGTTTGTTACAGGCAGCCGGTGAAAGTATTCTTGATTTCCCCGACCCGACCGTGGTGCGGGTACAGGGCGACGAAATAAGCACTCTAGCTCTTGCACCTGGCGATAACTAGACCCGTTTCCCTCTACGAAATTACTCCGATCGCGGTATCCCCGGGAAGAATTCTCGGATTCGTTAATACCCGAAAACAGCGATCCAGCCCCGTGTCATTGCCCGAGTTAATCAACAACCGCGGCCGACCGGGACGTAACAAAAGCGTTAAATCGCTTTTTCCCTTTTGAATACCATTAACAGCGACTTCATTCGCTGTGAGTTATCCTTTGAAAACAGTCGAGAGCGAACATTCGCTTCCATACCTGTCATATACCACGGCGTGTATAGCCGCCATTTTCTCATCCTTTAGCTCGGTATACGAACATATATGCCTCATTACACAATTAAGTCGTATTTAATATTTAAGTGAATTAAAATCAAATCATACCATTATTTGAAGGATAATTCGATTATAAACATTAAATTAACATTTGCATTACAAGTTTATTACATGTACTTGTGTACTTAAATCAAGTGAGCATGGTAAAAAGTTCGACTCACACTAGTGACAATTACGCTAGTGACAATTACGCTAGTGACAATATTAAGGAATTGCTGACTTACCATAAGGCAGTGCACGGTGAATTAATAACTTTAATTGTGGTTACAGTATATCACTAACA
The DNA here is from genome assembly GCF_003672135.1 of Ooceraea biroi. NCBI lineage: Eukaryota > Metazoa > Arthropoda > Insecta > Hymenoptera > Formicidae > Ooceraea > Ooceraea biroi. The sequence continues at coordinate 8,487 of NW_020825076.1, forward strand.
AGATTTAAGTTTAATAACTCACACTAGTGACAATAGTACGACTTACGCTAGTGACAATTACGCTAGTGACAATTACGCTAGTGACAATATTAAGGAATTGCTGACTTACCATAAGGCAGTGCACGGTGAATTAATAATTTTAATCTTGGTTACAGTATATCACTAACAAGATTTAAGTTTAATAAATTACATAATTTTCGTTTATTGTATTGTTAAGCACGAACATAGATTCATTCATCTGACCAATTCCTTATGTATACTACGTCTGACCAAATCATTATATATTCTACCTGATACATTCAATTTAGTCACAGGAGGTATATTTTATTTAATTACCAAATAAAGCATTACGAAATTATGAATAACAGTTAATAACGAATTAGAATCTATATTAATTTGTTTTAAATCATTATTTTATTCTTCAACTCCATCACCGTGTATGAGCATAAAAGTGCTCGTCTCCTTACATTGTGTTACATTCCACTTAAAGAAAGGCATAGTAACCTGCCTACTTTCCTTTTGAGATATTTTATTTTATCAATCCTTTGCATATGAGCATTATTATTGCTCATCCTTTTCATTTTTCCATTAGTAAGAGCGAAGCGACGCCCTTATTTCCATATTATACCACTGTCATACACTACACAGCGACATAACTCTACGATTTTCTTTTCAATATTTTCCTATTCTTATACCATAATTTTGTTGAAGAAATAAGAGAGATAATAATTTAAATTCAGTTTTCATATATTAGATAATAGAGAGATATCAAGTTACAATCAATATTGATTACAATATTTACCTTTTGACAATCACAATTTCATCACCGTAAGAGTTAATCGCAAGCTCTCTCCATTCCCGGGTAAAGTCGGTGTATGCAGATTGACCCATAATCAAAAGAGAGCACCTGAAATCAAATCACCTGAGGGATAGATTTGGGACAGGTACCTGATCGTCTACATTCTCACTTCCCCGGACGTGACACGCTCTATAGATCCATTTGATTGCGGATGGTAAGCTGTAGTCTTCAAATGTCTGATATTAAATTTCTTTGTAATATTTCTCATTAAAGAAGACAAAAAATTGGCACCTTGGTCTGTTAAAATTATCTTAGGTGTTCCATACAAACAAATAAAATGTTTAATAAAAGCATCAGCTATTGTTAATGAAGTAGCTTCATGTAAAGGTATGGCAACTGAATACTTAGTCAATAGATCCTGTATTGTTAAAATATATATGTTCTTTCTTTTTGTTGCAGGTAGTGGTCCTACAATGTCCATGGATACTTTATCAAAAGCACGACCTGGAGTATCCGTGATTATCATTGGTTGCTTTGTTTTTATTCTCGTTAATTTCCGTAACTGACAATGCCTGCATTTCTGAATAAATTGCTGTATATCCTTTTTCATTGTATTCCAATAATAATGGGGTCGTAATCTATTGTAAGTTTTTGTTACGCCTTTATGTCCTCCTACTGCTGAAGAGTGCGTTTCTTCTATCAACGGTAATCTTTCAATTTCTGTTGGGGTCTGAACAAGACCATGACAAATAGTTACCTTAATTGTGAAATCATTTAAATATTTAATAATTTGTTTTTGGACATATCCCCATGGTATGTCATCGAACTTATTCGTTTTCCTTATACTGATCGAAGTTAAGTGTAATTCCCGTATTGCATCTGCTAAAGATGATGCACAACTTTTAATATTGTTGGTTTCTACCAAAGTTCGATCGTTTAATTTCAAGGGTAAAGCAATTAACGTTTTGTTCCTTAATGCGGAAACCTTAACTCTTTCGTACATAATATCCTGATATTTGGGGAACAGTCCGGCACTTTGCAATTCCCTTGCGCCGTTGTCCAATGGATTTCCGTTTAAATAAATAAATATTACCAAATTATCACTTTGCTTTAACAAACTATCGCGAGTTTCCGTTATTGTTACCCGTGAAGCGTCCTCTCCTACCGCTATAGGTACAGAGTTGCGCGAAACTAACTCATTTTGGTCCTCCTCTTCGCTACTAGAATCTTGGCTATAAAATATGTCTTCCTCTAAATTTTCCTGATTATCTTCCTCTACAATTTCAATAGGTTGCTCTATCGGTTCCTGTGATTGTTCATTAATATGATCGTAATTAGAAATAACTGTATCTGGAGGTCGACTTGTTGGAAATGAAAATAAAGATTCATTGGATGATTCATCCAATGTATCAGGTAGATCTGTAATTAAAGGTAATGTTACAGCTAATGGTGGATTTCGTGATAACGCATCGGCGTTATTATTCAAGCTTCCTTTTTTATATTGAATATCATAATCGAACTCTGCCAACTTAGTTCTCCATTTCCAAAGTCTTGAAGATGGATCTTTAATGGAATGTAACCAAACTAAAGGTTTGTGATCCGTAACGATAGTAAACTTCCTTCCGTACAAATATGGCCTAAAATGATTCGTGCAATATACCATAGCCAAACATTCTTTCTCTATGGTTGAATAATTTTGTTCTGCTCTATTAAGTATACGCGAAACATATGCCACAGGTAAATCTTTTCCTATTTTTCCCTGACTTAAAACGCCTCCAATTGCATATCCGGATGCATCTGTAGTTAAAATAAAAGGCTGTGTAAAATCTGGATATTGCAATATGGTTCTGTGCATAAAAAATTCTGGAGAGTAGCAAACGCTATTGCTTGTGGAGATTCCCAAACAAAGGGTCGATCTTTCTTTAATAACTCGGTTAATGGTTTGGCAATTTTTGAAAATTCTGGTATAAATCGTCTGTAATAACCTGCCAAGCCAAGAAATTGTTTAATATTTTTGGCATTACGTGGAATTGGAAAATTCTTGATAGCTTGAACCTTTTCAGGATCTGGTTTAACACCTTCAGAACTAATTATGTGTCCTAAATATCCGACTTCTTTGCGAAGAAACTCGCATTTATCAGGTTGTAATTTAAGGTTGGCTTCCCTTAATCTTTTCATTAGCCTTGCAATTTTTATATTGTGCTCTTGCAATGATCGAGCATAAATAACTATGTCGTCAACGTAAACAAATAATTCATTTCCCTGTAATCCGATAAGTACGGTATCCATTAATCGTTGAAAAGTAGAAGGGGCATTCTTTAGTCCAAATGGCATTCGTTTATACTGATAATGTCGTACGGTGTGGAAAAAGCTGTTTTACACGCATCTTTCGGATTCATTGGTATTTGATGAAACCCGGAGGCTAAATCTAATACCGTAAAATATTTTGCATTTCCTAATTGGTCAAGAATATCTGTAATATTTGGAAGAGGGTACGCATCTCCTATAGTTTTTTCATTGAGGTGGCGAAAATCTATAACCATTCTCCATTTTTATTTCCTGAAGAATCTGATTTCTTAGGTACTATCCAAACTGGTGAATTGTAAGGGGAAGTAGAATGTTCTATTATGCCATCAGCTAATAAAGCATCTACTTGTT